>NC_064641.1:942903400-943045130 GCF_023864345.2 Schistocerca serialis cubense | reverse complement strand
CGAGTTTGCCGATGTATTTCACCAGTTGACGATGCATTTGGCTAACTTTAGAGAGTCATAGTTACTCCTGCCAATTGTTCCCCGTTTTACCACAGTCACATTTTGAAGCATACTCTGGCCAGTTCACCTGAAGCGATACGTCATTATCTGTCGACATAAAGACTTTCAAAGTTCTCCTGCCAGGAGCTTCTCGAGTTTGCCGATGTATTTCGCCAATTGACGAGGCATTTGGCTACCTTAAGAGCGTCATAGTTACTCCTGCCAGTGTCTCCCCGTTAGACCACAGTCACATCTACAAGCCTGCTCTGTCCCGTTCACCAGAAGCCATACGCAATTATTTGTCGACATTATGACTTTCACAGTACTCCTGCTATTAGCTCCTCCAGTCTGCCGATATATTTCGCCTGTTGACGAATCATTTGGTTACCTTTAGAGAGTCGTAGTTACTCTTGTCAATTGTTCCACGTTTTACCACAGTCACATTTTCAAGCTTCCTCTAGCTAGTTGCACCTGTAGCGATATGTCATTATCTGTCGCCATAAAGACTTTCACAGTACTCCTGCCAGGAGCTTCTCTAGTTTACCGATGCATTTCGCCAGTTGACGAGGCAGTTGGCTACCTTAAGAGCGTCATAGTTACTCCTGCCAGTATCTCCCCGTTAAACCACAATCACATCTACAACCCTCCTCCGCCCCATTCACCAGAAACGATACGCCATTATTTGTCGACATTATGACTTTCACAGTACTCCTGCTAGGAGCTCCTCCAGTTTGCCGAATTATTTCGCCTGTTGACGAGGCATTTTGCCACCTTAAGAGAGTCATAGTTACTCCTGTCCGTTACTCCCCGTTTTACAACAGCCACACCTACACGCTTACTCTTGCCAGTTCACCTGAAGCGATACGTCATTATCTGTCGAGATAAAGACTATCACAGTACTCCTGCCAGGAGCTTGTCGAGTTTGCCGATGTATTTCACCAGTTGACGATGCATTTGGCTAACTTTAGAGAGTCATAGTTACTCCTGCCAATTGTTCCCCGTTTTACCACAGTCACATTTTGAAGCATACTCTGGCCAGTTCACCTGAAGCGATACGTCATTATCTGTCGACATAAAGACTTTCAAAGTTCTCCTGCCAGGAGCTTCTCGAGTTTGCCGATGTATTTCGCCAATTGACGAGGCATTTGGCTACCTTAAGAGCGTCATAGTTACTCCTGCCAGTGTCTCCCCGTTAGACCACAGTCACATCTACAAGCCTGCTCTGTCCCGTTCACCAGAAGCCATACGCAATTATTTGTCGACATTATGACTTTCACAGTACTCCTGCTATTAGCTCCTCCAGTCTGCCGATATATTTCGCCTGTTGACGAATCATTTGGTTACCTTTAGAGAGTCGTAGTTACTCTTGTCAATTGTTCCACGTTTTACCACAGTCACATTTTCAAGCTTCCTCTAGCTAGTTCACCTGTAGCGATATGTCATTATCTGTCGCCATAAAGACTTTCACAGTACTCCTGCCAGGAGCTTCTCTAGTTTACCGATGCATTTCGCCAGTTGACGAGGCAGTTGGCTACCTTAAGAGCGTCATAGTTACTCCTGCCAGTATCTCCCCGTTAAACCACAATCACATCTACAACCCTCCTCCGCCCCATTCACCAGAAACGATACGCCATTATTTGTCGACATTATGACTTTCACAGTACTCCTGCTAGGAGCTCCTCCAGTTTGCCGAATTATTTCGCCTGTTGACGAGGCATTTTGCCACCTTAAGAGAGTCATAGTTACTCCTGTCCGTTACTCCCCGTTTTACAACAGCCACACCTACACGCTTACTCTTGCCAGTTCACCTGAAGCGATACGTCATTATCTGTCGAGATAAAGACTATCACAGTACTCCTGCCAGGAGCTTGTCGAGTTTGCCGATGTATTTCACCAGTTGACGATGCATTTGGCTAACTTTAGAGAGTCATAGTTACTCCTGCCAATTGTTCCCCGTTTTACCACAGTCACATTTTCAAGCATACTCTGGCCAGTTCACCTGAAGCGATACGTCATTATCTGTCGACATAAAGACTTTCAAAGTTCTCCTGCCAGGAGCTTCTCGAGTTTGCCGATGTATTTCGCCAATTGACGAGGCATTTGGCTACCTTAAGAGCGTCATAGTTACTCCAGCCAGTGTCTCCCCGTTAGACCACAGTCACATCTACAAGCCTGCTCTGTCCCGTTCACCAGAAGCCATACGCAATTATTTGTCGACATTATGACTTTCACAGTACTCCTGCTATTAGCTCCTCCAGTCTGCCGATATATTTCGCCTGTTGACGAATCATTTGGTTACCTTTAGAGAGTCGTAGTTACTCTTGTCAATTGTTCCACGTTTTACCACAGTCACATTTTCAAGCTTCCTCTAGCTAGTTCACCTGTAGCGATATGTCATTATCTGTCGCCATAAAGACTTTCACAGTACTCCTGCCAGGAGCTTCTCTAGTTTACCGATGCATTTCGCCAGTTGACGAGGCAGTTGGCTACCTTAAGAGCGTCATAGTTACTCCTGCCAGTATCTCCCCGTTAAACCACAATCACATCTACAACCCTCCTCCGCCCCATTCACCAGAAACGATACGCCATTATTTGTCGACATTATGACTTTCACAGTACTCCTGCTAGGAGCTCCTCCAGTTTGCCGAATTATTTCGCCTGTTGACGAGGCATTTTGCCACCTTAAGAGAGTCATAGTTACTCCTGTCCGTTACTCCCCGTTTTACAACAGCCACACCTACACGCTTACTCTTGCCAGTTCACCTGAAGCGATACGTCATTATCTGTCGAGATAAAGACTATCACAGTACTCCTGCCAGGAGCTTGTCGAGTTTGCCGATGTATTTCACCAGTTGACGATGCATTTGGCTAACTTTAGAGAGTCATAGTTACTCCTGCCAATTGTTCCCCGTTTTACCACAGTCACATTTTGAAGCATACTCTGGCCAGTTCACCTGAAGCGATACGTCATTATCTGTCGACATAAAGACTTTCAAAGTTCTCCTGCCAGGAGCTTCTCGAGTTTGCCGATGTATTTCGCCAATTGACGAGGCATTTGGCTACCTTAAGAGCGTCATAGTTACTCCTGCCAGTGTCTCCCCGTTAGACCACAGTCACATCTACAAGCCTGCTCTGTCCCGTTCACCAGAAGCCATACGCAATTATTTGTCGACATTATGACTTTCACAGTACTCCTGCTATTAGCTCCTCCAGTCTGCCGATATATTTCGCCTGTTGACGAATCATTTGGTTACCTTTAGAGAGTCGTAGTTACTCTTGTCAATTGTTCCACGTTTTACCACAGTCACATTTTCAAGCTTCCTCTAGCTAGTTCACCTGTAGCGATATGTCATTATCTGTCGCCATAAAGACTTTCACAGTACTCCTGCCAGGAGCTTCTCTAGTTTACCGATGCATTTCGCCAGTTGACGAGGCAGTTGGCTACCTTAAGAGCGTCATAGTTACTCCTGCCAGTATCTCCCCGTTAAACCACAATCACATCTACAACCCTCCTCCGCCCCATTCACCAGAAACGATACGCCATTATTTGTCGACATTATGACTTTCACAGTACTCCTGCTAGGAGCTCCTCCAGTTTGCCGAATTATTTCGCCTGTTGACGAGGCATTTTGCCACCTTAAGAGAGTCATAGTTACTCCTGTCCGTTACTCCCCGTTTTACAACAGCCACACCTACACGCTTACTCTTGCCAGTTCACCTGAAGCGATACGTCATTATCTGTCGAGATAAAGACTATCACAGTACTCCTGCCAGGAGCTTGTCGAGTTTGCCGATGTATTTCACCAGTTGACGATGCATTTGGCTAACTTTAGAGAGTCATAGTTACTCCTGCCAATTGTTCCCCGTTTTACCACAGTCACATTTTGAAGCATACTCTGGCCAGTTCACCTGAAGCGATACGTCATTATCTGTCGACATAAAGACTTTCAAAGTTCTCCTGCCAGGAGCTTCTCGAGTTTGCCGATGTATTTCGCCAATTGACGAGGCATTTGGCTACCTTAAGAGCGTCATAGTTACTCCTGCCAGTGTCTCCCCGTTAGACCACAGTCACATCTACAAGCCTGCTCTGTCCCGTTCACCAGAAGCCATACGCAATTATTTGTCGACATTATGACTTTCACAGTACTCCTGCTATTAGCTCCTCCAGTCTGCCGATATATTTCGCCTGTTGACGAATCATTTGGTTACCTTTAGAGAGTCGTAGTTACTCTTGTCAATTGTTCCACGTTTTACCACAGTCACATTTTCAAGCTTCCTCTAGCTAGTTCACCTGTAGCGATATGTCATTATCTGTCGCCATAAAGACTTTCACAGTACTCCTGCCAGGAGCTTCTCTAGTTTACCGATGCATTTCGCCAGTTGACGAGGCAGTTGGCTACCTTAAGAGCGTCATAGTTACTCCTGCCAGTATCTCCCCGTTAAACCACAATCACATCTACAACCCTCCTCCGCCCCATTCACCAGAAACGATACGCCATTATTTGTCGACATTATGACTTTCACAGTACTCCTGCTAGGAGCTCCTCCAGTTTGCCGAATTATTTCGCCTGTTGACGAGGCATTTTGCCACCTTAAGAGAGTCATAGTTACTCCTGTCCGTTACTCCCCGTTTTACAACAGCCACACCTACACGCTTACTCTTGCCAGTTCACCTGAAGCGATACGTCATTATCTGTCGAGATAAAGACTATCACAGTACTCCTGCCAGGAGCTTGTCGAGTTTGCCGATGTATTTCACCAGTTGACGATGCATTTGGCTAACTTTAGAGAGTCATAGTTACTCCTGCCAATTGTTCCCCGTTTTACCACAGTCACATTTTCAAGCATACTCTGGCCAGTTCACCTGAAGCGATACGTCATTATCTGTCGACATAAAGACTTTCAAAGTTCTCCTGCCAGGAGCTTCTCGAGTTTGCCGATGTATTTCGCCAATTGACGAGGCATTTGGCTACCTTAAGAGCGTCATAGTTACTCCAGCCAGTGTCTCCCCGTTAGACCACAGTCACATCTACAAGCCTGCTCTGTCCCGTTCACCAGAAGCCATACGCAATTATTTGTCGACATTATGACTTTCACAGTACTCCTGCTATTAGCTCCTCCAGTCTGCCGATATATTTCGCCTGTTGACGAATCATTTGGTTACCTTTAGAGAGTCGTAGTTACTCTTGTCAATTGTTCCACGTTTTACCACAGTCACATTTTCAAGCTTCCTCTAGCTAGTTCACCTGTAGCGATATGTCATTATCTGTCGCCATAAAGACTTTCACAGTACTCCTGCCAGGAGCTTCTCTAGTTTACCGATGCATTTCGCCAGTTGACGAGGCAGTTGGCTACCTTAAGAGCGTCATAGTTACTCCTGCCAGTATCTCCCCGTTAAACCACAATCACATCTACAACCCTCCTCCGCCCCATTCACCAGAAACGATACGCCATTATTTGTCGACATTATGACTTTCACAGTACTCCTGCTAGGAGCTCCTCCAGTTTGCCGAATTATTTCGCCTGTTGACGAGGCATTTTGCCACCTTAAGAGAGTCATAGTTACTCCTGTCCGTTACTCCCCGTTTTACAACAGCCACACCTACACGCTTACTCTTGCCAGTTCACCTGAAGCGATACGTCATTATCTGTCGAGATAAAGACTATCACAGTACTCCTGCCAGGAGCTTGTCGAGTTTGCCGATGTATTTCACCAGTTGACGATGCATTTGGCTAACTTTAGAGAGTCATAGTTACTCCTGCCAATTGTTCCCCGTTTTACCACAGTCACATTTTGAAGCATACTCTGGCCAGTTCACCTGAAGCGATACGTCATTATCTGTCGACATAAAGACTTTCAAAGTTCTCCTGCCAGGAGCTTCTCGAGTTTGCCGATGTATTTCGCCAATTGACGAGGCATTTGGCTACCTTAAGAGCGTCATAGTTACTCCTGCCAGTGTCTCCCCGTTAGACCACAGTCACATCTACAAGCCTGCTCTGTCCCGTTCACCAGAAGCCATACGCAATTATTTGTCGACATTATGACTTTCACAGTACTCCTGCTATTAGCTCCTCCAGTCTGCCGATATATTTCGCCTGTTGACGAATCATTTGGTTACCTTTAGAGAGTCGTAGTTACTCTTGTCAATTGTTCCACGTTTTACCACAGTCACATTTTCAAGCTTCCTCTAGCTAGTTCACCTGTAGCGATATGTCATTATCTGTCGCCATAAAGACTTTCACAGTACTCCTGCCAGGAGCTTCTCTAGTTTACCGATGCATTTCGCCAGTTGACGAGGCAGTTGGCTACCTTAAGAGCGTCATAGTTACTCCTGCCAGTATCTCCCCGTTAAACCACAATCACATCTACAACCCTCCTCCGCCCCATTCACCAGAAACGATACGCCATTATTTGTCGACATTATGACTTTCACAGTACTCCTGCTAGGAGCTCCTCCAGTTTGCCGAATTATTTCGCCTGTTGACGAGGCATTTTGCCACCTTAAGAGAGTCATAGTTACTCCTGTCCGTTACTCCCCGTTTTACAACAGCCACACCTACACGCTTACTCTTGCCAGTTCACCTGAAGCGATACGTCATTATCTGTCGAGATAAAGACTATCACAGTACTCCTGCCAGGAGCTTGTCGAGTTTGCCGATGTATTTCACCAGTTGACGATGCATTTGGCTAACTTTAGAGAGTCATAGTTACTCCTGCCAATTGTTCCCCGTTTTACCACAGTCACATTTTGAAGCATACTCTGGCCAGTTCACCTGAAGCGATACGTCATTATCTGTCGACATAAAGACTTTCAAAGTTCTCCTGCCAGGAGCTTCTCGAGTTTGCCGATGTATTTCGCCAATTGACGAGGCATTTGGCTACCTTAAGAGCGTCATAGTTACTCCTGCCAGTGTCTCCCCGTTAGACCACAGTCACATCTACAAGCCTGCTCTGTCCCGTTCACCAGAAGCCATACGCAATTATTTGTCGACATTATGACTTTCACAGTACTCCTGCTATTAGCTCCTCCAGTCTGCCGATATATTTCGCCTGTTGACGAATCATTTGGTTACCTTTAGAGAGTCGTAGTTACTCTTGTCAATTGTTCCACGTTTTACCACAGTCACATTTTCAAGCTTCCTCTAGCTAGTTCACCTGTAGCGATATGTCATTATCTGTCGCCATAAAGACTTTCACAGTACTCCTGCCAGGAGCTTCTCTAGTTTACCGATGCATTTCGCCAGTTGACGAGGCAGTTGGCTACCTTAAGAGCGTCATAGTTACTCCTGCCAGTATCTCCCCGTTAAACCACAATCACATCTACAACCCTCCTCCGCCCCATTCACCAGAAACGATACGCCATTATTTGTCGACATTATGACTTTCACAGTACTCCTGCTAGGAGCTCCTCCAGTTTGCCGAATTATTTCGCCTGTTGACGAGGCATTTTGCCACCTTAAGAGAGTCATAGTTACTCCTGTCCGTTACTCCCCGTTTTACAACAGCCACACCTACACGCTTACTCTTGCCAGTTCACCTGAAGCGATACGTCATTATCTGTCGAGATAAAGACTATCACAGTACTCCTGCCAGGAGCTTGTCGAGTTTGCCGATGTATTTCACCAGTTGACGATGCATTTGGCTAACTTTAGAGAGTCATAGTTACTCCTGCCAATTGTTCCCCGTTTTACCACAGTCACATTTTGAAGCATACTCTGGCCAGTTCACCTGAAGCGATACGTCATTATCTGTCGACATAAAGACTTTCAAAGTTCTCCTGCCAGGAGCTTCTCGAGTTTGCCGATGTATTTCGCCAATTGACGAGGCATTTGGCTACCTTAAGAGCGTCATAGTTACTCCAGCCAGTGTCTCCCCGTTAGACCACAGTCACATCTACAAGCCTGCTCTGTCCCGTTCACCAGAAGCCATACGCAATTATTTGTCGACATTATGACTTTCACAGTACTCCTGCTATTAGCTCCTCCAGTCTGCCGATATATTTCGCCTGTTGACGAATCATTTGGTTACCTTTAGAGAGTCGTAGTTACTCTTGTCAATTGTTCCACGTTTTACCACAGTCACATTTTCAAGCTTCCTCTAGCTAGTTCACCTGTAGCGATATGTCATTATCTGTCGCCATAAAGACTTTCACAGTACTCCTGCCAGGAGCTTCTCTAGTTTACCGATGCATTTCGCCAGTTGACGAGGCAGTTGGCTACCTTAAGAGCGTCATAGTTACTCCTGCCAGTATCTCCCCGTTAAACCACAATCACATCTACAACCCTCCTCCGCCCCATTCACCAGAAACGATACGCCATTATTTGTCGACATTATGACTTTCACAGTACTCCTGCTAGGAGCTCCTCCAGTTTGCCGAATTATTTCGCCTGTTGACGAGGCATTTTGCCACCTTAAGAGAGTCATAGTTACTCCTGTCCGTTACTCCCCGTTTTACAACAGCCACACCTACACGCTTACTCTTGCCAGTTCACCTGAAGCGATACGTCATTATCTGTCGAGATAAAGACTATCACAGTACTCCTGCCAGGAGCTTGTCGAGTTTGCCGATGTATTTCACCAGTTGACGATGCATTTGGCTAACTTTAGAGAGTCATAGTTACTCCTGCCAATTGTTCCCCGTTTTACCACAGTCACATTTTGAAGCATACTCTGGCCAGTTCACCTGAAGCGATACGTCATTATCTGTCGACATAAAGACTTTCAAAGTTCTCCTGCCAGGAGCTTCTCGAGTTTGCCGATGTATTTCGCCAATTGACGAGGCATTTGGCTACCTTAAGAGCGTCATAGTTACTCCAGCCAGTGTCTCCCCGTTAGACCACAGTCACATCTACAAGCCTGCTCTGTCCCGTTCACCAGAAGCCATACGCAATTATTTGTCGACATTATGACTTTCACAGTACTCCTGCTATTAGCTCCTCCAGTCTGCCGATATATTTCGCCTGTTGACGAATCATTTGGTTACCTTTAGAGAGTCGTAGTTACTCTTGTCAATTGTTCCACGTTTTACCACAGTCACATTTTCAAGCTTCCTCTAGCTAGTTCACCTGTAGCGATATGTCATTATCTGTCGCCATAAAGACTTTCACAGTACTCCTGCCAGGAGCTTCTCTAGTTTACCGATGCATTTCGCCAGTTGACGAGGCAGTTGGCTACCTTAAGAGCGTCATAGTTACTCCTGCCAGTATCTCCCCGTTAAACCACAATCACATCTACAACCCTCCTCCGCCCCATTCACCAGAAACGATACGCCATTATTTGTCGACATTATGACTTTCACAGTACTCCTGCTAGGAGCTCCTCCAGTTTGCCGAATTATTTCGCCTGTTGACGAGGCATTTTGCCACCTTAAGAGAGTCATAGTTACTCCTGTCCGTTACTCCCCGTTTTACAACAGCCACACCTACACGCTTACTCTTGCCAGTTCACCTGAAGCGATACGTCATTATCTGTCGAGATAAAGACTATCACAGTACTCCTGCCAGGAGCTTGTCGAGTTTGCCGATGTATTTCACCAGTTGACGATGCATTTGGCTAACTTTAGAGAGTCATAGTTACTCCTGCCAATTGTTCCCCGTTTTACCACAGTCACATTTTGAAGCATACTCTGGCCAGTTCACCTGAAGCGATACGTCATTATCTGTCGACATAAAGACTTTCAAAGTTCTCCTGCCAGGAGCTTCTCGAGTTTGCCGATGTATTTCGCCAATTGACGAGGCATTTGGCTACCTTAAGAGCGTCATAGTTACTCCTGCCAGTGTCTCCCCGTTAGACCACAGTCACATCTACAAGCCTGCTCTGTCCCGTTCACCAGAAGCCATACGCAATTATTTGTCGACATTATGACTTTCACAGTACTCCTGCTATTAGCTCCTCCAGTCTGCCGATATATTTCGCCTGTTGACGAATCATTTGGTTACCTTTAGAGAGTCGTAGTTACTCTTGTCAATTGTTCCACGTTTTACCACAGTCACATTTTCAAGCTTCCTCTAGCTAGTTCACCTGTAGCGATATGTCATTATCTGTCGCCATAAAGACTTTCACAGTACTCCTGCCAGGAGCTTCTCTAGTTTACCAATGCATTTCGCCAGTTGACGAGGCAGTTGGCTACCTTAAGAGCGTCATAGTTACTCCTGCCAGTATCTCCCCGTTAAACCACAATCACATCTACAACCCTCCTCCGCCCCATTCACCAGAAACGATACGCCATTATTTGTCGACATTATGACTTTCACAGTACTCCTGCTAGGAGCTCCTCCAGTTTGCCGAATTATTTCGCCTGTTGACGAGGCATTTTGCCACCTTAAGAGAGTCATAGTTACTCCTGTCCGTTACTCCCCGTTTTACAACAGCCACACCTACACGCTTACTCTTGCCAGTTCACCTGAAGCGATACGTCATTATCTGTCGAGATAAAGACTATCACAGTACTCCTGCCAGGAGCTTGTCGAGTTTGCCGATGTATTTCACCAGTTGACGATGCATTTGGCTAACTTTAGAGAGTCATAGTTACTCCTGCCAATTGTTCCCCGTTTTACCACAGTCACATTTTCAAGCATACTCTGGCCAGTTCACCTGAAGCGATACGTCATTATCTGTCGACATAAAGACTTTCAAAGTTCTCCTGCCAGGAGCTTCTCGAGTTTGCCGATGTATTTCGCCAATTGACGAGGCATTTGGCTACCTTAAGAGCGTCATAGTTACTCCAGCCAGTGTCTCCCCGTTAGACCACAGTCACATCTACAAGCCTGCTCTGTCCCGTTCACCAGAAGCCATACGCAATTATTTGTCGACATTATGACTTTCACAGTACTCCTGCTATTAGCTCCTCCAGTCTGCCGATATATTTCGCCTGTTGACGAATCATTTGGTTACCTTTAGAGAGTCGTAGTTACTCTTGTCAATTGTTCCACGTTTTACCACAGTCACATTTTCAAGCTTCCTCTAGCTAGTTCACCTGTAGCGATATGTCATTATCTGTCGCCATAAAGACTTTCACAGTACTCCTGCCAGGAGCTTCTCTAGTTTACCGATGCATTTCGCCAGTTGACGAGGCAGTTGGCTACCTTAAGAGCGTCATAGTTACTCCTGCCAGTATCTCCCCGTTAAACCACAATCACATCTACAACCCTCCTCCGCCCCATTCACCAGAAACGATACGCCATTATTTGTCGACATTATGACTTTCACAGTACTCCTGCTAGGAGCTCCTCCAGTTTGCCGAATTATTTCGCCTGTTGACGAGGCATTTTGCCACCTTAAGAGAGTCATAGTTACTCCTGTCCGTTACTCCCCGTTTTACAACAGCCACACCTACACGCTTACTCTTGCCAGTTCACCTGAAGCGATACGTCATTATCTGTCGAGATAAAGACTATCACAGTACTCCTGCCAGGAGCTTGTCGAGTTTGCCGATGTATTTCACCAGTTGACGATGCATTTGGCTAACTTTAGAGAGTCATAGTTACTCCTGCCAATTGTTCCCCGTTTTACCACAGTCACATTTTCAAGCATACTCTGGCCAGTTCACCTGAAGCGATACGTCATTATCTGTCGACATAAAGACTTTCAAAGTTCTCCTGCCAGGAGCTTCTCGAGTTTGCCGATGTATTTCGCCAATTGACGAGGCATTTGGCTACCTTAAGAGCGTCATAGTTACTCCTGCCAGTGTCTCCCCGTTAGACCACAGTCACATCTACAAGCCTGCTCTGTCCCGTTCACCAGAAGCCATACGCAATTATTTGTCGACATTATGACTTTCACAGTACTCCTGCTATTAGCTCCTCCAGTCTGCCGATATATTTCGCCTGTTGACGAATCATTTGGTTACCTTTAGAGAGTCGTAGTTACTCTTGTCAATTGTTCCACGTTTTACCACAGTCACATTTTCAAGCTTCCTCTAGCTAGTTCACCTGTAGCGATATGTCATTATCTGTCGCCATAAAGACTTTCACAGTACTCCTGCCAGGAGCTTCTCTAGTTTACCAATGCATTTCGCCAGTTGACGAGGCAGTTGGCTACCTTAAGAGCGTCATAGTTACTCCTGCCAGTATCTCCCCGTTAAACCACAATCACATCTACAACCCTCCTCCGCCCCATTCACCAGAAACGATACGCCATTATTTGTCGACATTATGACTTTCACAGTACTCCTGCTAGGAGCTCCTCCAGTTTGCCGAATTATTTCGCCTGTTGACGAGGCATTTTGCCACCTTAAGAGAGTCATAGTTACTCCTGTCCGTTACTCCCCGTTTTACAACAGCCACACCTACACGCTTACTCTTGCCAGTTCACCTGAAGCGATACGTCATTATCTGTCGAGATAAAGACTATCACAGTACTCCTGCCAGGAGCTTGTCGAGTTTGCCGATGTATTTCACCAGTTGACGATGCATTTGGCTAACTTTAGAGAGTCATAGTTACTCCTGCCAATTGTTCCCCGTTTTACCACAGTCACATTTTCAAGCATACTCTGGCCAGTTCACCTGAAGCGATACGTCATTATCTGTCGACATAAAGACTTTCAAAGTTCTCCTGCCAGGAGCTTCTCGAGTTTGCCGATGTATTTCGCCAATTGACGAGGCATTTGGCTACCTTAAGAGCGTCATAGTTACTCCAGCCAGTGTCTCCCCGTTAGACCACAGTCACATCTACAAGCCTGCTCTGTCCCGTTCACCAGAAGCCATACGCAATTATTTGTCGACATTATGACTTTCACAGTACTCCTGCTATTAGCTCCTCCAGTCTGCCGATATATTTCGCCTGTTGACGAATCATTTGGTTACCTTTAGAGAGTCGTAGTTACTCTTGTCAATTGTTCCACGTTTTACCACAGTCACATTTTCAAGCTTCCTCTAGCTAGTTCACCTGTAGCGATATGTCATTATCTGTCGCCATAAAGACTTTCACAGTACTCCTGCCAGGAGCTTCTCTAGTTTACCGATGCATTTCGCCAGTTGACGAGGCAGTTGGCTACCTTAAGAGCGTCATAGTTACTCCTGCCAGTATCTCCCCGTTAAACCACAATCACATCTACAACCCTCCTCCGCCCCATTCACCAGAAACGATACGCCATTATTTGTCGACATTATGACTTTCACAGTACTCCTGCTAGGAGCTCCTCCAGTTTGCCGAATTATTTCGCCTGTTGACGAGGCATTTTGCCACCTTAAGAGAGTCATAGTTACTCCTGTCCGTTACTCCCCGTTTTACAACAGCCACACCTACACGCTTACTCTTGCCAGTTCACCTGAAGCGATACGTCATTATCTGTCGAGATAAAGACTATCACAGTACTCCTGCCAGGAGCTTGTCGAGTTTGCCGATGTATTTCACCAGTTGACGATGCATTTGGCTAACTTTAGAGAGTCATAGTTACTCCTGCCAATTGTTCCCCGTTTTACCACAGTCACATTTTGAAGCATACTCTGGCCAGTTCACCTGAAGCGATACGTCATTATCTGTCGACATAAAGACTTTCAAAGTTCTCCTGCCAGGAGCTTCTCGAGTTTGCCGATGTATTTCGCCAATTGACGAGGCATTTGGCTACCTTAAGAGCGTCATAGTTACTCCTGCCAGTGTCTCCCCGTTAGACCACAGTCACATCTACAAGCCTGCTCTGTCCCGTTCACCAGAAGCCATACGCAATTATTTGTCGACATTATGACTTTCACAGTACTCCTGCTATTAGCTCCTCCAGTCTGCCGATATATTTCGCCTGTTGACGAATCATTTGGTTACCTTTAGAGAGTCGTAGTTACTCTTGTCAATTGTTCCACGTTTTACCACAGTCACATTTTCAAGCTTCCTCTAGCTAGTTCACCTGTAGCGATATGTCATTATCTGTCGCCATAAAGACTTTCACAGTACTCCTGCCAGGAGCTTCTCTAGTTTACCGATGCATTTCGCCAGTTGACGAGGCAGTTGGCTACCTTAAGAGCGTCATAGTTACTCCTGCCAGTATCTCCCCGTTAAACCACAATCACATCTACAACCCTCCTCCGCCCCATTCACCAGAAACGATACGCCATTATTTGTCGACATTATGACTTTCACAGTACTCCTGCTAGGAGCTCCTCCAGTTTGCCGAATTATTTCGCCTGTTGACGAGGCATTTTGCCACCTTTAGAGAGTCATAGTTACTCCTGTCCGTTACTCCCCGTTTTACAACAGCCACACCTACACGCTTACTCTTGCCAGTTCACCTGAAGCGATACGTCATTATCTGTCGAGATAAAGACTATCACAGTACTCCTGCCAGGAGCTTGTCGAGTTTGCCGATGTATTTCACCAGTTGACGATGCATTTGGCTAACTTTAGAGAGTCATAGTTACTCCTGCCAATTGTTCCCCGTTTCACCACAGTCACATTTTGAAGCATACTCTGGCCAGTTCACCTGAAGCGATACGTCATTATCTGTCGACATAAAGACTTTCAAAGTTCTCCTGCCAGGAGCTTCTCGAGTTTGCCGATGTATTTCGCCAATTGACGAGGCATTTGGCTACCTTAAGAGCGTCATAGTTACTCCTGCCAGTGTCTCCCCGTTAGACCACAGTCACATCTACAAGCCTGCTCTGTCCCGTTCACCAGAAGCCATACGCAATTATTTGTCGACATTATGACTTTCACAGTACTCCTGCTATTAGCTCCTCCAGTCTGCCGATATATTTCGCCTGTTGACGAATCATTTGGTTACCTTTAGAGAGTCGTAGTTACTCTTGTCAATTGTTCCACGTTTTACCACAGTCACATTTTCAAGCTTCCTCTAGCTAGTTCACCTGTAGCGATATGTCATTATCTGTCGCCATAAAGACTTTCACAGTACTCCTGCCAGGAGCTTCTCTAGTTTACCGATGCATTTCGCCAGTTGACGAGGCAGTTGGCTACCTTAAGAGCGTCATAGTTACTCCTGCCAGTATCTCCCCGTTAAACCACAATCACATCTACAACCCTCCTCCGCCCCATTCACCAGAAACGATACGCCATTATTTGTCGACATTATGACTTTCACAGTACTCCTGCTAGGAGCTCCTCCAGTTTGCCGAATTATTTCGCCTGTTGACGAGGCATTTTGCCACCTTAAGAGAGTCATAGTTACTCCTGTCCGTTACTCCCCGTTTTACAACAGCCACACCTACACGCTTACTCTTGCCAGTTCACCTGAAGCGATACGTCATTATCTGTCGAGATAAAGACTATCACAGTACTCCTGCCAGGAGCTTGTCGAGTTTGCCGATGTATTTCACCAGTTGACGATGCATTTGGCTAACTTTAGAGAGTCATAGTTACTCCTGCCAATTGTTCCCCGTTTTACCACAGTCACATTTTGAAGCATACTCTGGCCAGTTCACCTGAAGCGATACGTCATTATCTGTCGACATAAAGACTTTCAAAGTTCTCCTGCCAGGAGCTTCTCGAGTTTGCCGATGTATTTCGCCAATTGACGAGGCATTTGGCTACCTTAAGAGCGTCATAGTTACTCCAGCCAGTGTCTCCCCGTTAGACCACAGTCACATCTACAAGCCTGCTCTGTCCCGTTCACCAGAAGCCATACGCAATTATTTGTCGACATTATGACTTTCACAGTACTCCTGCTATTAGCTCCTCCAGTCTGCCGATATATTTCGCCTGTTGACGAATCATTTGGTTACCTTTAGAGAGTCGTAGTTACTCTTGTCAATTGTTCCACGTTTTACCACAGTCACATTTTCAAGCTTCCTCTAGCTAGTTCACCTGTAGCGATATGTCATTATCTGTCGCCATAAAGACTTTCACAGTACTCCTGCCAGGAGCTTCTCTAGTTTACCGATGCATTTCGCCAGTTGACGAGGCAGTTGGCTACCTTAAGAGCGTCATAGTTACTCCTGCCAGTATCTCCCCGTTAAACCACAATCACATCTACAACCCTCCTCCGCCCCATTCACCAGAAACGATACGCCATTATTTGTCGACATTATGACTTTCACAGTACTCCTGCTAGGAGCTCCTCCAGTTTGCCGAATTATTTCGCCTGTTGACGAGGCATTTTGCCACCTTAAGAGAGTCATAGTTACTCCTGTCCGTTACTCCCCGTTTTACAACAGCCACACCTACACGCTTACTCTTGCCAGTTCACCTGAAGCGATACGTCATTATCTGTCGAGATAAAGACTATCACAGTACTCCTGCCAGGAGCTTGTCGAGTTTGCCGATGTATTTCACCAGTTGACGATGCATTTGGCTAACTTTAGAGAGTCATAGTTACTCCTGCCAATTGTTCCCCGTTTTACCACAGTCACATTTTGAAGCATACTCTGGCCAGTTCACCTGAAGCGATACGTCATTATCTGTCGACATAAAGACTTTCAAAGTTCTCCTGCCAGGAGCTTCTCGAGTTTGCCGATGTATTTCGCCAATTGACGAGGCATTTGGCTACCTTAAGAGCGTCATAGTTACTCCTGCCAGTGTCTCCCCGTTAGACCACAGTCACATCTACAAGCCTGCTCTGTCCCGTTCACCAGAAGCCATACGCAATTATTTGTCGACATTATGACTTTCACAGTACTCCTGCTATTAGCTCCTCCAGTCTGCCGATATATTTCGCCTGTTGACGAATCATTTGGTTACCTTTAGAGAGTCGTAGTTACTCTTGTCAATTGTTCCACGTTTTACCACAGTCACATTTTCAAGCTTCCTCTAGCTAGTTCACCTGTAGCGATATGTCATTATCTGTCGCCATAAAGACTTTCACAGTACTCCTGCCAGGAGCTTCTCTAGTTTACCGATGCATTTCGCCAGTTGACGAGGCAGTTGGCTACCTTAAGAGCGTCATAGTTACTCCTGCCAGTATCTCCCCGTTAAACCACAATCACATCTACAACCCTCCTCCGCCCCATTCACCAGAAACGATACGCCATTATTTGTCGACATTATGACTTTCACAGTACTCCTGCTAGGAGCTCCTCCAGTTTGCCGAATTATTTCGCCTGTTGACGAGGCATTTTGCCACCTTAAGAGAGTCATAGTTACTCCTGTCCGTTACTCCCCGTTTTACAACAGCCACACCTACACGCTTACTCTTGCCAGTTCACCTGAAGCGATACGTCATTATCTGTCGAGATAAAGACTATCACAGTACTCCTGCCAGGAGCTTGTCGAGTTTGCCGATGTATTTCACCAGTTGACGATGCATTTGGCTAACTTTAGAGAGTCATAGTTACTCCTGCCAATTGTTCCCCGTTTTACCACAGTCACATTTTGAAGCATACTCTGGCCAGTTCACCTGAAGCGATACGTCATTATCTGTCGACATAAAGACTTTCAAAGTTCTCCTGCCAGGAGCTTCTCGAGTTTGCCGATGTATTTCGCCAATTGACGAGGCATTTGGCTACCTTAAGAGCGTCATAGTTACTCCAGCCAGTGTCTCCCCGTTAGACCACAGTCACATCTACAAGCCTGCTCTGTCCCGTTCACCAGAAGCCATACGCAATTATTTGTCGACATTATGACTTTCACAGTACTCCTGCTATTAGCTCCTCCAGTCTGCCGATATATTTCGCCTGTTGACGAATCATTTGGTTACCTTTAGAGAGTCGTAGTTACTCTTGTCAATTGTTCCACGTTTTACCACAGTCACATTTTCAAGCTTCCTCTAGCTAGTTCACCTGTAGCGATATGTCATTATCTGTCGCCATAAAGACTTTCACAGTACTCCTGCCAGGAGCTTCTCTAGTTTACCGATGCATTTCGCCAGTTGACGAGGCAGTTGGCTACCTTAAGAGCGTCATAGTTACTCCTGCCAGTATCTCCCCGTTAAACCACAATCACATCTACAACCCTCCTCCGCCCCATTCACCAGAAACGATACGCCATTATTTGTCGACATTATGACTTTCACAGTACTCCTGCTAGGAGCTCCTCCAGTTTGCCGAATTATTTCGCCTGTTGACGAGGCATTTTGCCACCTTAAGAGAGTCATAGTTACTCCTGTCCGTTACTCCCCGTTTTACAACAGCCACACCTACACGCTTACTCTTGCCAGTTCACCTGAAGCGATACGTCATTATCTGTCGAGATAAAGACTATCACAGTACTCCTGCCAGGAGCTTGTCGAGTTTGCCGATGTATTTCACCAGTTGACGATGCATTTGGCTAACTTTAGAGAGTCATAGTTACTCCTGCCAATTGTTCCCCGTTTTACCACAGTCACATTTTCAAGCATACTCTGGCCAGTTCACCTGAAGCGATACGTCATTATCTGTCGACATAAAGACTTTCAAAGTTCTCCTGCCAGGAGCTTCTCGAGTTTGCCGATGTATTTCGCCAATTGACGAGGCATTTGGCTACCTTAAGAGCGTCATAGTTACTCCTGCCAGTGTCTCCCCGTTAGACCACAGTCACATCTACAAGCCTGCTCTGTCCCGTTCACCAGAAGCCATACGCAATTATTTGTCGACATTATGACTTTCACAGTACTCCTGCTATTAGCTCCTCCAGTCTGCCGATATATTTCGCCTGTTGACGAATCATTTGGTTACCTTTAGAGAGTCGTAGTTACTCTTGTCAATTGTTCCACGTTTTACCACAGTCACATTTTCAAGCTTCCTCTAGCTAGTTCACCTGTAGCGATATGTCATTATCTGTCGCCATAAAGACTTTCACAGTACTCCTGCCAGGAGCTTCTCTAGTTTACCGATGCATTTCGCCAGTTGACGAGGCAGTTGGCTACCTTAAGAGCGTCATAGTTACTCCTGCCAGTATCTCCCCGTTAAACCACAATCACATCTACAACCCTCCTCCGCCCCATTCACCAGAAACGATACGCCATTATTTGTCGACATTATGACTTTCACAGTACTCCTGCTAGGAGCTCCTCCAGTTTGCCGAATTATTTCGCCTGTTGACGAGGCATTTTGCCACCTTAAGAGAGTCATAGTTACTCCTGTCCGTTACTCCCCGTTTTACAACAGCCACACCTACACGCTTACTCTTGCCAGTTCACCTGAAGCGATACGTCATTATCTGTCGAGATAAAGACTATCACAGTACTCCTGCCAGGAGCTTGTCGAGTTTGCCGATGTATTTCACCAGTTGACGATGCATTTGGCTAACTTTAGAGAGTCATAGTTACTCCTGCCAATTGTTCCCCGTTTTACCACAGTCACATTTTCAAGCATACTCTGGCCAGTTCACCTGAAGCGATACGTCATTATCTGTCGACATAAAGACTTTCAAAGTTCTCCTGCCAGGAGCTTCTCGAGTTTGCCGATGTATTTCGCCAATTGACGAGGCATTTGGCTACCTTAAGAGCGTCATAGTTACTCCAGCCAGTGTCTCCCCGTTAGACCACAGTCACATCTACAAGCCTGCTCTGTCCCGTTCACCAGAAGCCATACGCAATTATTTGTCGACATTATGACTTTCACAGTACTCCTGCTATTAGCTCCTCCAGTCTGCCGATATATTTCGCCTGTTGACGAATCATTTGGTTACCTTTAGAGAGTCGTAGTTACTCTTGTCAATTGTTCCACGTTTTACCACAGTCACATTTTCAAGCTTCCTCTAGCTAGTTCACCTGTAGCGATATGTCATTATCTGTCGCCATAAAGACTTTCACAGTACTCCTGCCAGGAGCTTCTCTAGTTTACCGATGCATTTCGCCAGTTGACGAGGCAGTTGGCTACCTTAAGAGCGTCATAGTTACTCCTGCCAGTATCTCCCCGTTAAACCACAATCACATCTACAACCCTCCTCCGCCCCATTCACCAGAAACGATACGCCATTATTTGTCGACATTATGACTTTCACAGTACTCCTGCTAGGAGCTCCTCCAGTTTGCCGAATTATTTCGCCTGTTGACGAGGCATTTTGCCACCTTAAGAGAGTCATAGTTACTCCTGTCCGTTACTCCCCGTTTTACAACAGCCACACCTACACGCTTACTCTTGCCAGTTCACCTGAAGCGATACGTCATTATCTGTCGAGATAAAGACTATCACAGTACTCCTGCCAGGAGCTTGTCGAGTTTGCCGATGTATTTCACCAGTTGACGATGCATTTGGCTAACTTTAGAGAGTCATAGTTACTCCTGCCAATTGTTCCCCGTTTTACCACAGTCACATTTTGAAGCATACTCTGGCCAGTTCACCTGAAGCGATACGTCATTATCTGTCGACATAAAGACTTTCAAAGTTCTCCTGCCAGGAGCTTCTCGAGTTTGCCGATGTATTTCGCCAATTGACGAGGCATTTGGCTACCTTAAGAGCGTCATAGTTACTCCTGCCAGTGTCTCCCCGTTAGACCACAGTCACATCTACAAGCCTGCTCTGTCCCGTTCACCAGAAGCCATACGCAATTATTTGTCGACATTATGACTTTCACAGTACTCCTGCTATTAGCTCCTCCAGTCTGCCGATATATTTCGCCTGTTGACGAATCATTTGGTTACCTTTAGAGAGTCGTAGTTACTCTTGTCAATTGTTCCACGTTTTACCACAGTCACATTTTCAAGCTTCCTCTAGCTAGTTCACCTGTAGCGATATGTCATTATCTGTCGCCATAAAGACTTTCACAGTACTCCTGCCAGGAGCTTCTCTAGTTTACCGATGCATTTCGCCAGTTGACGAGGCAGTTGGCTACCTTAAGAGCGTCATAGTTACTCCTGCCAGTATCTCCCCGTTAAACCACAATCACATCTACAACCCTCCTCCGCCCCATTCACCAGAAACGATACGCCATTATTTGTCGACATTATGACTTTCACAGTACTCCTGCTAGGAGCTCCTCCAGTTTGCCGAATTATTTCGCCTGTTGACGAGGCATTTTGCCACCTTAAGAGAGTCATAGTTACTCCTGTCCGTTACTCCCCGTTTTACAACAGCCACACCTACACGCTTACTCTTGCCAGTTCACCTGAAGCGATACGTCATTATCTGTCGAGATAAAGACTATCACAGTACTCCTGCCAGGAGCTTGTCGAGTTTGCCGATGTATTTCACCAGTTGACGATGCATTTGGCTAACTTTAGAGAGTCATAGTTACTCCTGCCAATTGTTCCCCGTTTTACTACAGTCACATTTTGAAGCATACTCTGGCCAGTTCACCTGAAGCGATACGTCATTATCTGTCGACATAAAGACTTTCAAAGTTCTCCTGCCAGGAGCTTCTCGAGTTTGCCGATGTATTTCGCCAATTGACGAGGCATTTGGCTACCTTAAGAGCGTCATAGTTACTCCTGCCAGTGTCTCCCCGTTAGACCACAGTCACATCTACAAGCCTGCTCTGTCCCGTTCACCAGAAGCCATACGCAATTATTTGTCGACATTATGACTTTCACAGTACTCCTGCTATTAGCTCCTCCAGTCTGCCGATATATTTCGCCTGTTGACGAATCATTTGGTTACCTTTAGAGAGTCGTAGTTACTCTTGTCAATTGTTCCACGTTTTACCACAGTCACATTTTCAAGCTTCCTCTAGCTAGTTCACCTGTAGCGATATGTCATTATCTGTCGCCATAAAGACTTTCACAGTACTCCTGCCAGGAGCTTCTCTAGTTTACCGATGCATTTCGCCAGTTGACGAGGCAGTTGGCTACCTTAAGAGCGTCATAGTTACTCCTGCCAGTATCTCCCCGTTAAACCACAATCACATCTACAACCCTCCTCCGCCCCATTCACCAGAAACGATACGCCATTATTTGTCGACATTATGACTTTCACAGTACTCCTGCTAGGAGCTCCTCCAGTTTGCCGAATTATTTCGCCTGTTGACGAGGCATTTTGCCACCTTAAGAGAGTCATAGTTACTCCTGTCCGTTACTCCCCGTTTTACAACAGCCACACCTACACGCTTACTCTTGCCAGTTCACCTGAAGCGATACGTCATTATCTGTCGAGATAAAGACTATCACAGTACTCCTGCCAGGAGCTTGTCGAGTTTGCCGATGTATTTCACCAGTTGACGATGCATTTGGCTAACTTTAGAGAGTCATAGTTACTCCTGCCAATTGTTCCCCGTTTTACCACAGTCACATTTTCAAGCATACTCTGGCCAGTTCACCTGAAGCGATACGTCATTATCTGTCGACATAAAGACTTTCAAAGTTCTCCTGCCAGGAGCTTCTCGAGTTTGCCGATGTATTTCGCCAATTGACGAGGCATTTGGCTACCTTAAGAGCGTCATAGTTACTCCTGCCAGTGTCTCCCCGTTAGACCACAGTCACATCTACAAGCCTGCTCTGTCCCGTTCACCAGAAGCCATACGCAATTATTTGTCGACATTATGACTTTCACAGTACTCCTGCTATTAGCTCCTCCAGTCTGCCGATATATTTCGCCTGTTGACGAATCATTTGGTTACCTTTAGAGAGTCGTAGTTACTCTTGTCAATTGTTCCACGTTTTACCACAGTCACATTTTCAAGCTTCCTCTAGCTAGTTCACCTGTAGCGATATGTCATTATCTGTCGCCATAAAGACTTTCACAGTACTCCTGCCAGGAGCTTCTCTAGTTTACCGATGCATTTCGCCAGTTGACGAGGCAGTTGGCTACCTTAAGAGCGTCATAGTTACTCCTGCCAGTATCTCCCCGTTAAACCACAATCACATCTACAACCCTCCTCCGCCCCATTCACCAGAAACGATACGCCATTATTTGTCGACATTATGACTTTCACAGTACTCCTGCTAGGAGCTCCTCCAGTTTGCCGAATTATTTCGCCTGTTGACGAGGCATTTTGCCACCTTAAGAGAGTCATAGTTACTCCTGTCCGTTACTCCCCGTTTTACAACAGCCACACCTACACGCTTACTCTTGCCAGTTCACCTGAAGCGATACGTCATTATCTGTCGAGATAAAGACTATCACAGTACTCCTGCCAGGAGCTTGTCGAGTTTGCCGATGTATTTCACCAGTTGACGATGCATTTGGCTAACTTTAGAGAGTCATAGTTACTCCTGCCAATTGTTCCCCGTTTTACCACAGTCACATTTTCAAGCATACTCTGGCCAGTTCACCTGAAGCGATACGTCATTATCTGTCGACATAAAGACTTTCAAAGTTCTCCTGCCAGGAGCTTCTCGAGTTTGCCGATGTATTTCGCCAATTGACGAGGCATTTGGCTACCTTAAGAGCGTCATAGTTACTCCAGCCAGTGTCTCCCCGTTAGACCACAGTCACATCTACAAGCCTGCTCTGTCCCGTTCACCAGAAGCCATACGCAATTATTTGTCGACATTATGACTTTCACAGTACTCCTGCTATTAGCTCCTCCAGTCTGCCGATATATTTCGCCTGTTGACGAATCATTTGGTTACCTTTAGAGAGTCGTAGTTACTCTTGTCAATTGTTCCACGTTTTACCACAGTCACATTTTCAAGCTTCCTCTAGCTAGTTCACCTGTAGCGATATGTCATTATCTGTCGCCATAAAGACTTTCACAGTACTCCTGCCAGGAGCTTCTCTAGTTTACCGATGCATTTCGCCAGTTGACGAGGCAGTTGGCTACCTTAAGAGCGTCATAGTTACTCCTGCCAGTATCTCCCCGTTAAACCACAATCACATCTACAACCCTCCTCCGCCCCATTCACCAGAAACGATACGCCATTATTTGTCGACATTATGACTTTCACAGTACTCCTGCTAGGAGCTCCTCCAGTTTGCCGAATTATTTCGCCTGTTGACGAGGCATTTTGCCACCTTAAGAGAGTCATAGTTACTCCTGTCCGTTACTCCCCGTTTTACAACAGCCACACCTACACGCTTACTCTTGCCAGTTCACCTGAAGCGATACGTCATTATCTGTCGAGATAAAGACTATCACAGTACTCCTGCCAGGAGCTTGTCGAGTTTGCCGATGTATTTCACCAGTTGACGATGCATTTGGCTAACTTTAGAGAGTCATAGTTACTCCTGCCAATTGTTCCCCGTTTTACCACAGTCACATTTTGAAGCATACTCTGGCCAGTTCACCTGAAGCGATACGTCATTATCTGTCGACATAAAGACTTTCAAAGTTCTCCTGCCAGGAGCTTCTCGAGTTTGCCGATGTATTTCGCCAATTGACGAGGCATTTGGCTACCTTAAGAGCGTCATAGTTACTCCTGCCAGTGTCTCCCCGTTAGACCACAGTCACATCTACAAGCCTGCTCTGTCCCGTTCACCAGAAGCCATACGCAATTATTTGTCGACATTATGACTTTCACAGTACTCCTGCTATTAGCTCCTCCAGTCTGCCGATATATTTCGCCTGTTGACGAATCATTTGGTTACCTTTAGAGAGTCGTAGTTACTCTTGTCAATTGTTCCACGTTTTACCACAGTCACATTTTCAAGCTTCCTCTAGCTAGTTCACCTGTAGCGATATGTCATTATCTGTCGCCATAAAGACTTTCACAGTACTCCTGCCAGGAGCTTCTCTAGTTTACCGATGCATTTCGCCAGTTGACGAGGCAGTTGGCTACCTTAAGAGCGTCATAGTTACTCCTGCCAGTATCTCCCCGTTAAACCACAATCACATCTACAACCCTCCTCCGCCCCATTCACCAGAAACGATACGCCATTATTTGTCGACATTATGACTTTCACAGTACTCCTGCTAGGAGCTCCTCCAGTTTGCCGAATTATTTCGCCTGTTGACGAGGCATTTTGCCACCTTAAGAGAGTCATAGTTACTCCTGTCCGTTACTCCCCGTTTTACAACAGCCACACCTACACGCTTACTCTTGCCAGTTCACCTGAAGCGATACGTCATTATCTGTCGAGATAAAGACTATCACAGTACTCCTGCCAGGAGCTTGTCGAGTTTGCCGATGTATTTCACCAGTTGACGATGCATTTGGCTAACTTTAGAGAGTCATAGTTACTCCTGCCAATTGTTCCCCGTTTTACTACAGTCACATTTTGAAGCATACTCTGGCCAGTTCACCTGAAGCGATACGTCATTATCTGTCGACATAAAGACTTTCAAAGTTCTCCTGCCAGGAGCTTCTCGAGTTTGCCGATGTATTTCGCCAATTGACGAGGCATTTGGCTACCTTAAGAGCGTCATAGTTACTCCTGCCAGTGTCTCCCCGTTAGACCACAGTCACATCTACAAGCCTGCTCTGTCCCGTTCACCAGAAGCCATACGCAATTATTTGTCGACATTATGACTTTCACAGTACTCCTGCTATTAGCTCCTCCAGTCTGCCGATATATTTCGCCTGTTGACGAATCATTTGGTTACCTTTAGAGAGTCGTAGTTACTCTTGTCAATTGTTCCACGTTTTACCACAGTCACATTTTCAAGCTTCCTCTAGCTAGTTCACCTGTAGCGATATGTCATTATCTGTCGCCATAAAGACTTTCACAGTACTCCTGCCAGGAGCTTCTCTAGTTTACCGATGCATTTCGCCAGTTGACGAGGCAGTTGGCTACCTTAAGAGCGTCATAGTTACTCCTGCCAGTATCTCCCCGTTAAACCACAATCACATCTACAACCCTCCTCCGCCCCATTCACCAGAAACGATACGCCATTATTTGTCGACATTATGACTTTCACAGTACTCCTGCTAGGAGCTCCTCCAGTTTGCCGAATTATTTCGCCTGTTGACGAGGCATTTTGCCACCTTAAGAGAGTCATAGTTACTCCTGTCCGTTACTCCCCGTTTTACAACAGCCACACCTACACGCTTACTCTTGCCAGTTCACCTGAAGCGATACGTCATTATCTGTCGAGATAAAGACTATCACAGTACTCCTGCCAGGAGCTTGTCGAGTTTGCCGATGTATTTCACCAGTTGACGATGCATTTGGCTAACTTTAGAGAGTCATAGTTACTCCTGCCAATTGTTCCCCGTTTTACCACAGTCACATTTTGAAGCATACTCTGGCCAGTTCACCTGAAGCGATACGTCATTATCTGTCGACATAAAGACTTTCAAAGTTCTCCTGCCAGGAGCTTCTCGAGTTTGCCGATGTATTTCGCCAATTGACGAGGCATTTGGCTACCTTAAGAGCGTCATAGTTACTCCTGCCAGTGTCTCCCCGTTAGACCACAGTCACATCTACAAGCCTGCTCTGTCCCGTTCACCAGAAGCCATACGCAATTATTTGTCGACATTATGACTTTCACAGTACTCCTGCTATTAGCTCCTCCAGTCTGCCGATATATTTCGCCTGTTGACGAATCATTTGGTTACCTTTAGAGAGTCGTAGTTACTCTTGTCAATTGTTCCACGTTTTACCACAGTCACATTTTCAAGCTTCCTCTAGCTAGTTCACCTGTAGTGATATGTCATTATCTGTCGCCATAAAGACTTTCACAGTACTCCTGCCAGGAGCTTCTCTAGTTTACCGATGCATTTCGCCAGTTGACGAGGCAGTTGGCTACCTTAAGAGCGTCATAGTTACTCCTGCCAGTATCTCCCCGTTAAACCACAATCACATCTACAACCCTCCTCCGCCCCATTCACCAGAAACGATACGCCATTATTTGTCGACATTATGACTTTCACAGTACTCCTGCTAGGAGCTCCTCCAGTTTGCCGAATTATTTCGCCTGTTGACGAGGCATTTTGCCACCTTAAGAGAGTCATAGTTACTCCTGTCCGTTACTCCCCGTTTTACAACAGCCACACCTACACGCTTACTCTTGCCAGTTCACCTGAAGCGATACGTCATTATCTGTCGAGATAAAGACTATCACAGTACTCCTGCCAGGAGCTTGTCGAGTTTGCCGATGTATTTCACCAGTTGACGATGCATTTGGCTAACTTTAGAGAGTCATAGTTACTCCTGCCAATTGTTCCCCGTTTTACCACAGTCACATTTTGAAGCATACTCTGGCCAGTTCACCTGAAGCGATACGTCATTATCTGTCGACATAAAGACTTTCAAAGTTCTCCTGCCAGGAGCTTCTCGAGTTTGCCGATGTATTTCGCCAATTGACGAGGCATTTGGCTACCTTAAGAGCGTCATAGTTACTCCTGCCAGTGTCTCCCCGTTAGACCACAGTCACATCTACAAGCCTGCTCTGTCCCGTTCACCAGAAGCCATACGCAATTATTTGTCGACATTATGACTTTCACAGTACTCCTGCTATTAGCTCCTCCAGTCTGCCGATATATTTCGCCTGTTGACGAATCATTTGGTTACCTTTAGAGAGTCGTAGTTACTCTTGTCAATTGTTCCACGTTTTACCACAGTCACATTTTCAAGCTTCCTCTAGCTAGTTCACCTGTAGCGATATGTCATTATCTGTCGCCATAAAGACTTTCACAGTACTCCTGCCAGGAGCTTCTCTAGTTTACCGATGCATTTCGCCAGTTGACGAGGCAGTTGGCTACCTTAAGAGCGTCATAGTTACTCCTGCCAGTATCTCCCCGTTAAACCACAATCACATCTACAACCCTCCTCCGCCCCATTCACCAGAAACGATACGCCATTATTTGTCGACATTATGACTTTCACAGTACTCCTGCTAGGAGCTCCTCCAGTTTGCCGAATTATTTCGCCTGTTGACGAGGCATTTTGCCACCTTAAGAGAGTCATAGTTACTCCTGTCCGTTACTCCCCGTTTTACAACAGCCACACCTACACGCTTACTCTTGCCAGTTCACCTGAAGCGATACGTCATTATCTGTCGAGATAAAGACTATCACAGTACTCCTGCCAGGAGCTTGTCGAGTTTGCCGATGTATTTCACCAGTTGACGATGCATTTGGCTAACTTTAGAGAGTCATAGTTACTCCTGCCAATTGTTCCCCGTTTTACCACAGTCACATTTTGAAGCATACTCTGGCCAGTTCACCTGAAGCGATACGTCATTATCTGTCGACATAAAGACTTTCAAAGTTCTCCTGCCAGGAGCTTCTCGAGTTTGCCGATGTATTTCGCCAATTGATGAGGCATTTGGCTACCTTAAGAGCGTCATAGTTACTCCTGCCAGTGTCTCCCCGTTAGACCACAGTCACATCTACAAGCCTGCTCTGTCCCGTTCACCAGAAGCCATACGCAATTATTTGTCGACATTATGACTTTCACAGTACTCCTGCTATTAGCTCCTCCAGTCTGCCGATATATTTCGCCTGTTGACGAATCATTTGGTTACCTTTAGAGAGTCGTAGTTACTCTTGTCAATTGTTCCACGTTTTACCACAGTCACATTTTCAAGCTTCCTCTAGCTAGTTCACCTGTAGCGATATGTCATTATCTGTCGCCATAAAGACTTTCACAGTACTCCTGCCAGGAGCTTCTCTAGTTTACCGATGCATTTCGCCAGTTGACGAGGCAGTTGGCTACCTTAAGAGCGTCATAGTTACTCCTGCCAGTATCTCCCCGTTAAACCACAATCACATCTACAACCCTCCTCCGCCCCATTCACCAGAAACGATACGCCATTATTTGTCGACATTATGACTTTCACAGTACTCCTGCTAGGAGCTCCTCCAGTTTGCCGAATTATTTCGCCTGTTGACGAGGCATTTTGCCACCTTAAGAGAGTCATAGTTACTCCTGTCCGTTACTCCCCGTTTTACAACAGCCACACCTACACGCTTACTCTTGCCAGTTCACCTGAAGCGATACGTCATTATCTGTCGAGATAAAGACTATCACAGTACTCCTGCCAGGAGCTTGTCGAGTTTGCCGATGTATTTCACCAGTTGACGATGCATTTGGCTAACTTTAGAGAGTCATAGTTACTCCTGCCAATTGTTCCCCGTTTTACCACAGTCACATTTTGAAGCATACTCTGGCCAGTTCACCTGAAGCGATACGTCATTATCTGTCGACATAAAGACTTTCAAAGTTCTCCTGCCAGGAGCTTCTCGAGTTTGCCGATGTATTTCGCCAATTGACGAGGCATTTGGCTACCTTAAGAGCGTCATAGTTACTCCTGCCAGTGTCTCCCCGTTAGACCACAGTCACATCTACAAGCCTGCTCTGTCCCGTTCACCAGAAGCCATACGCAATTATTTGTCGACATTATGACTTTCACAGTACTCCTGCTATTAGCTCCTCCAGTCTGCCGATATATTTCGCCTGTTGACGAATCATTTGGTTACCTTTAGAGAGTCGTAGTTACTCTTGTCAATTGTTCCACGTTTTACCACAGTCACATTTTCAAGCTTCCTCTAGCTAGTTCACCTGTAGCGATATGTCATTATCTGTCGCCATAAAGACTTTCACAGTACTCCTGCCAGGAGCTTCTCTAGTTTACCGATGCATTTCGCCAGTTGACGAGGCAGTTGGCTACCTTAAGAGCGTCATAGTTACTCCTGCCAGTGTCTCCCTGTTAGACCACAGTCACATCTACAAGCCTCCTCTGTCCCGTTCACCAGAAGCCATACGCCATTATTTGTCCACATTATGACTTTCACAGTACTCCTGCTAGGAGCTCCTCCAGTTTGCCGAATTATTTCGCCTGTTGACCAGGCATTTTGCCACCTTAAGAGAGTCATAGTTACTCCTGTCCGTTACTCCCCGTTTTACAACAGCCACACCTACACGCTTACCCTTGCCAGTTCACCTGAAGCGATACGTCATTATCTGTCGAGATAAAGACTATCACAGTACTCCTGCCAGGAGCTTGTCGAGTTTGCCGATGTATTTCACCAGTTGACGATGCATTTGGCTATCTTTAGAGAGTCATAGTTACTCCTGCCAATTGTTCCCCGTTTTACCACAGTCACATTTTCAAGCATACTCTGGCCAGTTCACCTGAAGCGATACGTCATTATCTGTCGACATAAAGACTTTCAAAGTTCTCCTGCCAGGAGCTTCTCGAGTTTGCCGATGTATTTCGCCAATTGACGAGGCATTTGGCTACCTTAAGAGCGTCATAGTTACTCCTGCCAGTGTCTCCCCGTTAGACCACAGTCACATCTACAAGCCTGCTCTGTCCCGTTCACCAGAAGCCATACGCAATTATTTGTCGACATTATGACTTTCACAGTACTCCTGCTATTAGCTCCTCCAGTCTGCCGATATATTTCGCCTGTTGACGAATCATTTGGTTACCTTTAGAGAGTCGTAGTTACTCTTGTCAATTGTTCCACGTTTTACCACAGTCACATTTTCAAGCTTCCTCTAGCTAGTTCACCTGTAGCGATATGTCATTATCTGTCGCCATAAAGACTTTCACAGTACTCCTGCCAGGAGCTTCTCTAGTTTACCGATGCATTTCGCCAGTTGACGAGGCAGTTGGCTACCTTAAGAGCGTCATAGTTACTCCTGCCAGTATCTCCCCGTTAAACCACAATCACATCTACAACCCTCCTCCGCCCCATTCACCAGAAACGATACGCCATTATTTGTCGACATTATGACTTTCACAGTACTCCTGCTAGGAGCTCCTCCAGTTTGCCGAATTATTTCGCCTGTTGACCAGGCATTTTGCCACCTTAAGAGAGTCATAGTTACTCCTGTCCGTTACTCCCCGTTTTACAACAGCCACACCTACACGCTTACCCTTGCCAGTTCACCTGAAGCGATACGTCATTATCTGTCGAGATAAAGACTATCACAGTACTCCTGCCAGGAGCTTGTCGAGTTTGCCGATGTATTTCACCAGTTGACGATGCATTTGGCTAACTTTAGAGAGTCATAGTTACTCCTGCCAATTGTTCCCCGTTTTACCACAGTCACATTTTCAAGCATACTCTGGCCAGTTCACCTGAAGCGATACGTCATTATCTGTCGACATAAAGACTTTCAAAGTTCTCCTGCCAGGAGCTTCTCGAGTTTGCCGATGTATTTCGCCAATTGACGAGGCATTTGGCTACCTTAAGAGCGTCATAGTTACTCCTGCCAGTGTCTCCCCGTTAGACCACAGTCACATCTACAAGCCTGCTCTGTCCCGTTCACCAGAAGCCATACGCAATTATTTGTCGACATTATGACTTTCACAGTACTCCTGCTATTAGCTCCTCCAGTCTGCCGATATATTTCGCCTGTTGACGAATCATTTGGTTACCTTTAGAGAGTCGTAGTTACTCTTGTCAATTGTTCCACGTTTTACCACAGTCACATTTTCAAGCTTCCTCTAGCTAGTTCACCTGTAGCGATATGTCATTATCTGTCGCCATAAAGACTTTCACAGTACTCCTGCCAGGAGCTTCTCTAGTTTACCGATGCATTTCGCCAGTTGACGAGGCAGTTGGCTACCTTAAGAGCGTCATAGTTACTCCTGCCAGTATCTCCCCGTTAAACCACAATCACATCTACAACCCTCCTCCGCCCCATTCACCAGAAACGATACGCCATTATTTGTCGACATTATGACTTTCACAGTACTCCTGCTAGGAGCTCCTCCAGTTTGCCGAATTATTTCGCCTGTTGACGAGGCATTTTGCCACCTTAAGAGAGTCATAGTTACTCCTGTCCGTTACTCCCCGTTTTACAACAGCCACACCTACACGCTTACTCTTGCCAGTTCACCTGAAGCGATACGTCATTATCTGTCGAGATAAAGACTATCACAGTACTCCTGCCAGGAGCTTGTCGAGTTTGCCGATGTATTTCACCAGTTGACGATGCATTTGGCTAACTTTAGAGAGTCATAGTTACTCCTGCCAATTGTTCCCCGTTTTACCACAGTCACATTTTGAAGCATACTCTGGCCAGTTCACCTGAAGCGATACGTCATTATCTGTCGACATAAAGACTTTCAAAGTTCTCCTGCCAGGAGCTTCTCGAGTTTGCCGATGTATTTCGCCAATTGACGAGGCATTTGGCTACCTTAAGAGCGTCATAGTTACTCCTGCCAGTGTCTCCCCGTTAGACCACAGTCACATCTACAAGCCTGCTCTGTCCCGTTCACCAGAAGCCATACGCAATTATTTGTCGACATTATGACTTTCACAGTACTCCTGCTATTAGCTCCTCCAGTCTGCCGATATATTTCGCCTGTTGACGAATCATTTGGTTACCTTTAGAGAGTCGTAGTTACTCTTGTCAATTGTTCCACGTTTTACCACAGTCACATTTTCAAGCTTCCTCTAGCTAGTTCACCTGTAGCGATATGTCATTATCTGTCGCCATAAAGACTTTCACAGTACTCCTGCCAGGAGCTTCTCTAGTTTACCGATGCATTTCGCCAGTTGACGAGGCAGTTGGCTACCTTAAGAGCGTCATAGTTACTCCTGCCAGTATCTCCCCGTTAAACCACAATCACATCTACAACCCTCCTCCGCCCCATTCACCAGAAACGATACGCCATTATTTGTCGACATTATGACTTTCACAGTACTCCTGCTAGGAGCTCCTCCAGTTTGCCGAATTATTTCGCCTGTTGACGAGGCATTTTGCCACCTTAAGAGAGTCATAGTTACTCCTGTCCGTTACTCCCCGTTTTACAACAGCCACACCTACACGCTTACTCTTGCCAGTTCACCTGAAGCGATACGTCATTATCTGTCGAGATAAAGACTATCACAGTACTCCTGCCAGGAGCTTGTCGAGTTTGCCGATGTATTTCACCAGTTGACGATGCATTTGGCTAACTTTAGAGAGTCATAGTTACTCCTGCCAATTGTTCCCCGTTTTACCACAGTCACATTTTGAAGCATACTCTGGCCAGTTCACCTGAAGCGATACGTCATTATCTGTCGACATAAAGACTTTCAAAGTTCTCCTGCCAGGAGCTTCTCGAGTTTGCCGATGTATTTCGCCAATTGACGAGGCATTTGGCTACCTTAAGAGCGTCATAGTTACTCCTGCCAGTGTCTCCCCGTTAGACCACAGTCACATCTACAAGCCTGCTCTGTCCCGTTCACCAGAAGCCATACGCAATTATTTGTCGACATTATGACTTTCACAGTACTCCTGCTATTAGCTCCTCCAGTCTGCCGATATATTTCGCCTGTTGACGAATCATTTGGTTACCTTTAGAGAGTCGTAGTTACTCTTGTCAATTGTTCCACGTTTTACCACAGTCACATTTTCAAGCTTCCTCTAGCTAGTTCACCTGTAGCGATATGTCATTATCTGTCGCCATAAAGACTTTCACAGTACTCCTGCCAGGAGCTTCTCTAGTTTACCGATGCATTTCGCCAGTTGACGAGGCAGTTGGCTACCTTAAGAGCGTCATAGTTACTCCTGCCAGTGTCTCCCTGTTAGACCACAGTCACATCTACAAGCCTCCTCTGTCCCGTTCACCAGAAGCCATACGCCATTATTTGTCCACATTATCACTTTCACAGTACTCCTGCTAGGAGCTCCTCCAGTTTGCCGAATTATTTCGCCTGTTGACCAGGCATTTTGCCACCTTAAGAGAGTCATAGTTACTCCTGTCCGTTACTCCCCGTTTTACAACAGCCACACCTACACGCTTACCCTTGCCAGTTCACCTGAAGCGATACGTCATTATCTGTCGAGATAAAGACTATCACAGTACTCCTGCCAGGAGCTTGTCGAGTTTGCCGATGTATTTCACCAGTTGACGATGCATTTGGCTAACTTTAGAGAGTCATAGTTACTCCTGCCAATTGTTCCCCGTTTTACCACAGTCACATTTTGAAGCATACTCTGGCCAGTTCACCTGAAGCGATACGTCATTATCTGTCGACATAAAGACTTTCAAAGTTCTCCTGCCAGGAGCTTCTCGAGTTTGCCGATGTATTTCGCCAATTGACGAGGCATTTGGCTACCTTAAGAGCGTCATAGTTACTCCTGCCAGTGTCTCCCCGTTAGACCACAGTCACATCTACAAGCCTGCTCTGTCCCGTTCACCAGAAGCCATACGCAATTATTTGTCGACATTATGACTTTCACAGTACTCCTGCTATTAGCTCCTCCAGTCTGCCGATATATTTCGCCTGTTGACGAATCATTTGGTTACCTTTAGAGAGTCGTAGTTACTCTTGTCAATTGTTCCACGTTTTACCACAGTCACATTTTCAAGCTTCCTCTAGCTAGTTCACCTGTAGCGATATGTCATTATCTGTCGCCATAAAGACTTTCACAGTACTCCTGCCAGGAGCTTCTCTAGTTTACCGATGCATTTCGCCAGTTGACGAGGCAGTTGGCTACCTTAAGAGCGTCATAGTTACTCCTGCCAGTGTCTCCCTGTTAGACCACAGTCACATCTACAAGCCTCCTCTGTCCCGTTCACCAGAAGCCATACGCCATTATTTGTCCACATTATGACTTTCACAGTACTCCTGCTAGGAGCTCCTCCAGTTTGCCGAATTATTTCGCCTGTTGACCAGGCATTTTGCCACCTTAAGAGAGTCATAGTTACTCCTGTCCGTTACTCCCCGTTTTACAACAGCCACACCTACACGCTTACCCTTGCCAGTTCACCTGAAGCGATACGTCATTATCTGTCGAGATAAAGACTATCACAGTACTCCTGCCAGGAGCTTGTCGAGTTTGCCGATGTATTTCACCAGTTGACGATGCATTTGGCTAACTTTAGAGAGTCATAGTTACTCCTGCCAATTGTTCCCCGTTTTACCACAGTCACATTTTCAAGCATACTCTGGCCAGTTCACCTGAAGCGATACGTCATTATCTGTCGACATAAAGACTTTCAAAGTTCTCCTGCCAGGAGCTTCTCGAGTTTGCCGATGTATTTCGCCAATTGACGAGGCATTTGGCTACCTTAAGAGCGTCATAGTTACTCCTGCCAGTGTCTCCCCGTTAGACCACAGTCACATCTACAAGCCTGCTCTGTCCCGTTCACCAGAAGCCATACGCAATTATTTGTCGACATTATGACTTTCACAGTACTCCTGCTATTAGCTCCTCCAGTCTGCCGATATATTTCGCCTGTTGACGAATCATTTGGTTACCTTTAGAGAGTCGTAGTTACTCTTGTCAATTGTTCCACGTTTTACCACAGTCACATTTTCAAGCTTCCTCTAGCTAGTTCACCTGTAGCGATATGTCATTATCTGTCGCCATAAAGACTTTCACAGTACTCCTGCCAGGAGCTTCTCTAGTTTACCGATGCATTTCGCCAGTTGACGAGGCAGTTGGCTACCTTAAGAGCGTCATAGTTACTCCTGCCAGTATCTCCCCGTTAAACCACAATCACATCTACAACCCTCCTCCGCCCCATTCACCAGAAACGATACGCCATTATTTGTCGACATTATGACTTTCACAGTACTCCTGCTAGGAGCTCCTCCAGTTTGCCGAATTATTTCGCCTGTTGACCAGGCATTTTGCCACCTTAAGAGAGTCATAGTTACTCCTGTCCGTTACTCCCCGTTTTACAACAGCCACACCTACACGCTTACCCTTGCCAGTTCACCTGAAGCGATACGTCATTATCTGTCGAGATAAAGACTATCACAGTACTCCTGCCAGGAGCTTGTCGAGTTTGCCGATGTATTTCACCAGTTGACGATGCATTTGGCTAACTTTAGAGAGTCATAGTTACTCCTGCCAATTGTTCCCCGTTTTACCACAGTCACATTTTGAAGCATACTCTGGCCAGTTCACCTGAAGCGATACGTCATTATCTGTCGACATAAAGACTTTCAAAGTTCTCCTGCCAGGAGCTTCTCGAGTTTGCCGATGTATTTCGCCAATTGACGAGGCATTTGGCTACCTTAAGAGCGTCATAGTTACTCCTGCCAGTGTCTCCCCGTTAGACCACAGTCACATCTACAAGCCTGCTCTGTCCCGTTCACCAGAAGCCATACGCAATTATTTGTCGACATTATGACTTTCACAGTACTCCTGCTATTAGCTCCTCCAGTCTGCCGATATATTTCGCCTGTTGACGAATCATTTGGTTACCTTTAGAGAGTCGTAGTTACTCTTGTCAATTGTTCCACGTTTTACCACAGTCACATTTTCAAGCTTCCTCTAGCTAGTTCACCTGTAGCGATATGTCATTATCTGTCGCCATAAAGACTTTCACAGTACTCCTGCCAGGAGCTTCTCTAGTTTACCGATGCATTTCGCCAGTTGACGAGGCAGTTGGCTACCTTAAGAGCGTCATAGTTACTCCTGCCAGTATCTCCCCGTTAAACCACAATCACATCTACAACCCTCCTCCGCCCCATTCACCAGAAACGATACGCCATTATTTGTCGACATTATGACTTTCACAGTACTCCTGCTAGGAGCTCCTCCAGTTTGCCGAATTATTTCGCCTGTTGACGAGGCATTTTGCCACCTTAAGAGAGTCATAGTTACTCCTGTCCGTTACTCCCCGTTTTACAACAGCCACACCTACACGCTTACTCTTGCCAGTTCACCTGAAGCGATACGTCATTATCTGTCGAGATAAAGACTATCACAGTACTCCTGCCAGGAGCTTGTCGAGTTTGCCGATGTATTTCACCAGTTGACGATGCATTTGGCTAACTTTAGAGAGTCATAGTTACTCCTGCCAATTGTTCCCCGTTTTACCACAGTCACATTTTGAAGCATACTCTGGCCAGTTCACCTGAAGCGATACGTCATTATCTGTCGACATAAAGACTTTCAAAGTTCTCCTGCCAGGAGCTTCTCGAGTTTGCCGATGTATTTCGCCAATTGACGAGGCATTTGGCTACCTTAAGAGCGTCATAGTTACTCCTGCCAGTGTCTCCCCGTTAGACCACAGTCACATCTACAAGCCTGCTCTGTCCCGTTCACCAGAAGCCATACGCAATTATTTGTCGACATTATGACTTTCACAGTACTCCTGCTATTAGCTCCTCCAGTCTGCCGATATATTTCGCCTGTTGACGAATCATTTGGTTACCTTTAGAGAGTCGTAGTTACTCTTGTCAATTGTTCCACGTTTTACCACAGTCACATTTTCAAGCTTCCTCTAGCTAGTTCACCTGTAGCGATATGTCATTATCTGTCGCCATAAAGACTTTCACAGTACTCCTGCCAGGAGCTTCTCTAGTTTACCGATGCATTTCGCCAGTTGACGAGGCAGTTGGCTACCTTAAGAGCGTCATAGTTACTCCTGCCAGTATCTCCCCGTTAAACCACAATCACATCTACAACCCTCCTCCGCCCCATTCACCAGAAACGATACGCCATTATTTGTCGACATTATGACTTTCACAGTACTCCTGCTAGGAGCTCCTCCAGTTTGCCGAATTATTTCGCCTGTTGACCAGGCATTTTGCCACCTTAAGAGAGTCATAGTTACTCCTGTCCGTTACTCCCCGTTTTACAACAGCCACACCTACACGCTTACCCTTGCCAGTTCACCTGAAGCGATACGTCATTATCTGTCGAGATAAAGACTATCACAGTACTCCTGCCAGGAGCTTGTCGAGTTTGCCGATGTATTTCACCAGTTGACGATGCATTTGGCTAACTTTAGAGAGTCATAGTTACTCCTGCCAATTGTTCCCCGTTTTACCACAGTCACATTTTGAAGCATACTCTGGCCAGTTCACCTGAAGCGATACGTCATTATCTGTCGACATAAAGACTTTCAAAGTTCTCCTGCCAGGAGCTTCTCGAGTTTGCCGATGTATTTCGCCAATTGACGAGGCATTTGGCTACCTTAAGAGCGTCATAGTTACTCCTGCCAGTGTCTCCCCGTTAGACCACAGTCACATCTACAAGCCTGCTCTGTCCCGTTCACCAGAAGCCATACGCAATTATTTGTCGACATTATGACTTTCACAGTACTCCTGCTATTAGCTCCTCCAGTCTGCCGATATATTTCGCCTGTTGACGAATCATTTGGTTACCTTTAGAGAGTCGTAGTTACTCTTGTCAATTGTTCCACGTTTTACCACAGTCACATTTTCAAGCTTCCTCTAGCTAGTTCACCTGTAGCGATATGTCATTATCTGTCGCCATAAAGACTTTCACAGTACTCCTGCCAGGAGCTTCTCTAGTTTACCGATGCATTTCGCCAGTTGACGAGGCAGTTGGCTACCTTAAGAGCGTCATAGTTACTCCTGCCAGTGTCTCCCTGTTAGACCACAGTCACATCTACAAGCCTCCTCTGTCCCGTTCACCAGAAGCCATACGCCATTATTTGTCCACATTATGACTTTCACAGTACTCCTGCTAGGAGCTCCTCCAGTTTGCCGAATTATTTCGCCTGTTGACCAGGCATTTTGCCACCTTAAGAGAGTCATAGTTACTCCTGTCCGTTACTCCCCGTTTTACAACAGCCACACCTACACGCTTACCCTTGCCAGTTCACCTGAAGCGATACGTCATTATCTGTCGAGATAAAGACTATCACAGTACTCCTGCCAGGAGCTTGTCGAGTTTGCCGATGTATTTCACCAGTTGACGATGCATTTGGCTAACTTTAGAGAGTCATAGTTACTCCTGCCAATTGTTCCCCGTTTTACCACAGTCACATTTTCAAGCATACTCTGGCCAGTTCACCTGAAGCGATACGTCATTATCTGTCGACATAAAGACTTTCAAAGTTCTCCTGCCAGGAGCTTCTCGAGTTTGCCGATGTATTTCGCCAATTGACGAGGCATTTGGCTACCTTAAGAGCGTCATAGTTACTCCTGCCAGTGTCTCCCCGTTAGACCACAGTCACATCTACAAGCCTGCTCTGTCCCGTTCACCAGAAGCCATACGCAATTATTTGTCGACATTATGACTTTCACAGTACTCCTGCTATTAGCTCCTCCAGTCTGCCGATATATTTCGCCTGTTGACGAATCATTTGGTTACCTTTAGAGAGTCGTAGTTACTCTTGTCAATTGTTCCACGTTTTACCACAGTCACATTTTCAAGCTTCCTCTAGCTAGTTCACCTGTAGCGATATGTCATTATCTGTCGCCATAAAGACTTTCACAGTACTCCTGCCAGGAGCTTCTCTAGTTTACCGATGCATTTCGCCAGTTGACGAGGCAGTTGGCTACCTTAAGAGCGTCATAGTTACTCCTGCCAGTATCTCCCCGTTAAACCACAATCACATCTACAACCCTCCTCCGCCCCATTCACCAGAAACGATACGCCATTATTTGTCGACATTATGACTTTCACAGTACTCCTGCTAGGAGCTCCTCCAGTTTGCCGAATTATTTCGCCTGTTGACCAGGCATTTTGCCACCTTAAGAGAGTCATAGTTACTCCTGTCCGTTACTCCCCGTTTTACAACAGCCACACCTACACGCTTACCCTTGCCAGTTCACCTGAAGCGATACGTCATTATCTGTCGAGATAAAGACTATCACAGTACTCCTGCCAGGAGCTTGTCGAGTTTGCCGATGTATTTCACCAGTTGACGATGCATTTGGCTAACTTTAGAGAGTCATAGTTACTCCTGCAATTGTTCCCCGTTTTACCACAGTCACATTTTGAAGCATACTCTGGCCAGTTCACCTGAAGCGATACGTCATTATCTGTCGACATAAAGACTTTCAAAGTTCTCCTGCCAGGAGCTTCTCGAGTTTGCCGATGTATTTCGCCAATTGACGAGGCATTTGGCTACCTTAAGAGCGTCATAGTTACTCCTGCCAGTGTCTCCCCGTTAGACCACAGTCACATCTACAAGCCTGCTCTGTCCCGTTCACCAGAAGCCATACGCAATTATTTGTCGACATTATGACTTTCACAGTACTCCTGCTATTAGCTCCTCCAGTCTGCCGATATATTTCGCCTGTTGACGAATCATTTGGTTACCTTTAGAGAGTCGTAGTTACTCTTGTCAATTGTTCCACGTTTTACCACAGTCACATTTCAAGCTTCCTCTAGCTAGTTCACCTGTAGCGATATGTCATTATCTGTCGCCATAAAGACTTTCACAGTACTCCTGCCAGGAGCTTCTAGTTTACCGATGCATTTCGCCAGTTGACGAGGCAGTTGGCTACCTTAAGAGCGTCATAGTTACTCCTGCCAGTATCTCCCCGTTAAACCACAATCACATCTACAACCCTCCTCCGCCCCATTCACCAGAAACGATACGCCATTATTTGTCGACATTATGACTTTCACAGTACTCCTGCTAGGAGCTCCTCCAGTTTGCCGAATTATTTCGCCTGTTGACGAGGCATTTTGCCACCTTAAGAGAGTCATAGTTACTCCTGTCCGTTACTCCCCGTTTTACAACAGCCACACCTACACGCTTACTCTTGCCAGTTCACCTGAAGCGATACGTCATTATCTGTCGAGATAAAGACTATCACAGTACTCCTGCCAGGAGCTTGTCGAGTTTGCCGATGTATTTCACCAGTTGACGATGCATTTGGCTAACTTTAGAGAGTCATAGTTACTCCTGCCAATTGTTCCCCGTTTTACCACAGTCACATTTTGAAGCATACTCTGGCCAGTTCACCTGAAGCGATACGTCATTATCTGTCGACATAAAGACTTTCAAAGTTCTCCTGCCAGGAGCTTCTCGAGTTTGCCGATGTATTTCGCCAATTGACGAGGCATTTGGCTACCTTAAGAGCGTCATAGTTACTCCTGCCAGTGTCTCCCCGTTAGACCACAGTCACATCTACAAGCCTGCTCTGTCCCGTTCACCAGAAGCCATACGCAATTATTTGTCGACATTATGACTTTCACAGTACTCCTGCTATTAGCTCCTCCAGTCTGCCGATATATTTCGCCTGTTGACGAATCATTTGGTTACCTTTAGAGAGTCGTAGTTACTCTTGTCAATTGTTCCACGTTTTACCACAGTCACATTTTCAAGCTTCCTCTAGCTAGTTCACCTGTAGCGATATGTCATTATCTGTCGCCATAAAGACTTTCACAGTACTCCTGCCAGGAGCTTCTCTAGTTTACCGATGCATTTCGCCAGTTGACGAGGCAGTTGGCTACCTTAAGAGCGTCATAGTTACTCCTGCCAGTGTCTCCCTGTTAGACCACAGTCACATCTACAAGCCTCCTCTGTCCCGTTCACCAGAAGCCATACGCCATTATTTGTCCACATTATGACTTTCACAGTACTCCTGCTAGGAGCTCCTCCAGTTTGCCGAATTATTTCGCCTGTTGACCAGGCATTTTGCCACCTTAAGAGAGTCATAGTTACTCCTGTCCGTTACTCCCCGTTTTACAACAGCCACACCTACACGCTTACCCTTGCCAGTTCACCTGAAGCGATACGTCATTATCTGTCGAGATAAAGACTATCACAGTACTCCTGCCAGGAGCTTGTCGAGTTTGCCGATGTATTTCACCAGTTGACGATGCATTTGGCTAACTTTAGAGAGTCATAGTTACTCCTGCCAATTGTTCCCCGTTTTACCACAGTCACATTTTGAAGCATACTCTGGCCAGTTCACCTGAAGCGATACCTCATTATCTGTCGACATAAAGACTTTCAAAGTTCTCCTGCCAGGAGCTTCTCGAGTTTGCCGATGTATTTCGCCAATTGACGAGGCATTTGGCTACCTTAAGAGCGTCATAGTTACTCCTGCCAGTGTCTCCCCGTTAGACCACAGTCACATCTACAAGCCTGCTCTGTCCCGTTCACCAGAAGCCATACGCAATTATTTGTCGACATTATGACTTTCACAGTACTCCTGCTATTAGCTCCTCCAGTCTGCCGATATATTTCGCCTGTTGACGAATCATTTGGTTACCTTTAGAGAGTCGTAGTTACTCTTGTCAATTGTTCCACGTTTTACCACAGTCACATTTTCAAGCTTCCTCTAGCTAGTTCACCTGTAGCGATATGTCATTATCTGTCGCCATAAAGACTTTCACAGTACTCCTGCCAGGAGCTTCTCTAGTTTACCGATGCATTTCGCCAGTTGACGAGGCAGTTGGCTACCTTAAGAGCGTCATAGTTACTCCTGCCAGTGTCTCCCTGTTAGACCACAGTCACATCTACAAGCCTCCTCTGTCCCGTTCTCCAGAAGCCATACGCCATTATTTGTCCACATTATGACTTTCACAGTACTCCTGCTAGGAGCTCCTCCAGTTTGCCGAATTATTTCGCCTGTTGACCAGGCATTTTGCCACCTTAAGAGAGTCATAGTTACTCCTGTCCGTTACTCCCCGTTTTACAACAGCCACACCTACACGCTTACCCTTGCCAGTTCACCTGAAGCGATACGTCATTATCTGTCGAGATAAAGACTATCACAGTACTCCTGCCAGGAGCTTGTCGAGTTTGCCGATGTATTTCACCAGTTGACGATGCATTTGGCTAACTTTAGAGAGTCATAGTTACTCCTGCCAATTGTTCCCCGTTTTACCACAGTCACATTTTCAAGCATACTCTGGCCAGTTCACCTGAAGCGATACGTCATTATCTGTCGACATAAAGACTTTCAAAGTTCTCCTGCCAGGAGCTTCTCGAGTTTGCCGATGTATTTCGCCAATTGACGAGGCATTTGGCTACCTTAAGAGCGTCATAGTTACTCCTGCCAGTGTCTCCCCGTTAGACCACAGTCACATCTACAAGCCTGCTCTGTCCCGTTCACCAGAAGCCATACGCAATTATTTGTCGACATTATGACTTTCACAGTACTCCTGCTATTAGCTCCTCCAGTCTGCCGATATATTTCGCCTGTTGACGAATCATTTGGTTACCTTTAGAGAGTCGTAGTTACTCTTGTCAATTGTTCCACGTTTTACCACAGTCACATTTTCAAGCTTCCTCTAGCTAGTTCACCTGTAGCGATATGTCATTATCTGTCGCCATAAAGACTTTCACAGTACTCCTGCCAGGAGCTTCTCTAGTTTACCGATGCATTTCGCCAGTTGACGAGGCAGTTGGCTACCTTAAGAGCGTCATAGTTACTCCTGCCAGTGTCTCCCTGTTAGACCACAGTCACATCTACAAGCCTCCTCTGTCCCGTTCTCCAGAAGCCATACGCCATTATTTGTCCACATTATGACTTTCACAGTACTCCTGCTAGGAGCTCCTCCAGTTTGCCGAATTATTTCGCCTGTTGACCAGGCATTTTGCCACCTTAAGAGAGTCATAGTTACTCCTGTCCGTTACTCCCCGTTTTACAACAGCCACACCTACACGCTTACCCTTGCCAGTTCACCTGAAGCGATACGTCATTATCTGTCGAGATAAAGACTATCACAGTACTCCTGCCAGGAGCTTGTCGAGTTTGCCGATGTATTTCACCAGTTGACGATGCATTTGGCTAACTTTAGAGAGTCATAGTTACTCCTGCCAATTGTTCCCCGTTTTACCACAGTCACATTTTCAAGCATACTCTGGCCAGTTCACCTGAAGCGATACGTCATTATCTGTCGACATAAAGACTTTCAAAGTTCTCCTGCCAGGAGCTTCTCGAGTTTGCCGATGTATTTCGCCAATTGACGAGGCATTTGGCTACCTTAAGAGCGTCATAGTTACTCCTGCCAGTGTCTCCCCGTTAGACCACAGTCACATCTACAAGCCTGCTCTGTCCCGTTCACCAGAAGCCATACGCAATTATTTGTCGACATTATGACTTTCACAGTACTCCTGCTATTAGCTCCTCCAGTCTGCCGATATATTTCGCCTGTTGACGAATCATTTGGTTACCTTTAGAGAGTCGTAGTTACTCTTGTCAATTGTTCCACGTTTTACCACAGTCACATTTTCAAGCTTCCTCTAGCTAGTTCACCTGTAGCGATATGTCATTATCTGTCGCCATAAAGACTTTCACAGTACTCCTGCCAGGAGCTTCTCTAGTTTACCGATGCATTTCGCCAGTTGACGAGGCAGTTGGCTACCTTAAGAGCGTCATAGTTACTCCTGCCAGTATCTCCCCGTTAAACCACAATCACATCTACAACCCTCCTCCGCCCCATTCACCAGAAACGATACGCCATTATTTGTCGACATTATGACTTTCACAGTACTCCTGCTAGGAGCTCCTCCAGTTTGCCGAATTATTTCGCCTGTTGACCAGGCATTTTGCCACCTTAAGAGAGTCATAGTTACTCCTGTCCGTTACTCCCCGTTTTACAACAGCCACACCTACACGCTTACCCTTGCCAGTTCACCTGAAGCGATACGTCATTATCTGTCGAGATAAAGACTATCACAGTACTCCTGCCAGGAGCTTGTCGAGTTTGCCGATGTATTTCACCAGTTGACGATGCATTTGGCTAACTTTAGAGAGTCATAGTTACTCCTGCCAATTGTTCCCCGTTTTACCACAGTCACATTTTCAAGCATACTCTGGCCAGTTCACCTGAAGCGATACGTCATTATCTGTCGACATAAAGACTTTCAAAGTTCTCCTGCCAGGAGCTTCTCGAGTTTGCCGATGTATTTCGCCAATTGACGAGGCATTTGGCTACCTTAAGAGCGTCATAGTTACTCCTGCCAGTGTCTCCCCGTTAGACCACAGTCACATCTACAAGCCTGCTCTGTCCCGTTCACCAGAAGCCATACGCAATTATTTGTCGACATTATGACTTTCACAGTACTCCTGCTATTAGCTCCTCCAGTCTGCCGATATATTTCGCCTGTTGACGAATCATTTGGTTACCTTTAGAGAGTCGTAGTTACTCTTGTCAATTGTTCCACGTTTTACCACAGTCACATTTTCAAGCTTCCTCTAGCTAGTTCACCTGTAGCGATATGTCATTATCTGTCGCCATAAAGACTTTCACAGTACTCCTGCCAGGAGCTTCTCTAGTTTACCGATGCATTTCGCCAGTTGACGAGGCAGTTGGCTACCTTAAGAGCGTCATAGTTACTCCTGCCAGTATCTCCCCGTTAAACCACAATCACATCTACAACCCTCCTCCGCCCCATTCACCAGAAACGATACGCCATTATTTGTCGACATTATGACTTTCACAGTACTCCTGCTAGGAGCTCCTCCAGTTTGCCGAATTATTTCGCCTGTTGACGAGGCATTTTGCCACCTTAAGAGAGTCATAGTTACTCCTGTCCGTTACTCCCCGTTTTACAACAGCCACACCTACACGCTTACTCTTGCCAGTTCACCTGAAGCGATACGTCATTATCTGTCGAGATAAAGACTATCACAGTACTCCTGCCAGGAGCTTGTCGAGTTTGCCGATGTATTTCACCAGTTGACGATGCATTTGGCTAACTTTAGAGAGTCATAGTTACTCCTGCCAATTGTTCCCCGTTTTACCACAGTCACATTTTCAAGCATACTCTGGCCAGTTCACCTGAAGCGATACGTCATTATCTGTCGACATAAAGACTTTCAAAGTTCTCCTGCCAGGAGCTTCTCGAGTTTGCCGATGTATTTCGCCAATTGACGAGGCATTTGGCTACCTTAAGAGCGTCATAGTTACTCCTGCCAGTGTCTCCCCGTTAGACCACAGTCACATCTACAAGCCTGCTCTGTCCCGTTCACCAGAAGCCATACGCAATTATTTGTCGACATTATGACTTTCACAGTACTCCTGCTATTAGCTCCTCCAGTCTGCCGATATATTTCGCCTGTTGACGAATCATTTGGTTACCTTTAGAGAGTCGTAGTTACTCTTGTCAATTGTTCCACGTTTTACCACAGTCACATTTTCAAGCTTCCTCTAGCTAGTTCACCTGTAGCGATATGTCATTATCTGTCGCCATAAAGACTTTCACAGTACTCCTGCCAGGAGCTTCTCTAGTTTACCGATGCATTTCGCCAGTTGACGAGGCAGTTGGCTACCTTAAGAGCGTCATAGTTACTCCTGCCAGTATCTCCCCGTTAAACCACAATCACATCTACAACCCTCCTCCGCCCCATTCACCAGAAACGATACGCCATTATTTGTCGACATTATGACTTTCACAGTACTCCTGCTAGGAGCTCCTCCAGTTTGCCGAATTATTTCGCCTGTTGACGAGGCATTTTGCCACCTTAAGAGAGTCATAGTTACTCCTGTCCGTTACTCCCCGTTTTACAACAGCCACACCTACACGCTTACTCTTGCCAGTTCACCTGAAGCGATACGTCATTATCTGTCGAGATAAAGACTATCACAGTACTCCTGCCAGGAGCTTGTCGAGTTTGCCGATGTATTTCACCAGTTGACGATGCATTTGGCTAACTTTAGAGAGTCATAGTTACTCCTGCCAATTGTTCCCCGTTTTACCACAGTCACATTTTGAAGCATACTCTGGCCAGTTCACCTGAAGCGATACGTCATTATCTGTCGACATAAAGACTTTCAAAGTTCTCCTGCCAGGAGCTTCTCGAGTTTGCCGATGTATTTCGCCAATTGACGAGGCATTTGGCTACCTTAAGAGCGTCATAGTTACTCCTGCCAGTGTCTCCCCGTTAGACCACAGTCACATCTACAAGCCTGCTCTGTCCCGTTCACCAGAAGCCATACGCAATTATTTGTCGACATTATGACTTTCACAGTACTCCTGCTATTAGCTCCTCCAGTCTGCCGATATATTTCGCCTGTTGACGAATCATTTGGTTACCTTTAGAGAGTCGTAGTTACTCTTGTCAATTGTTCCACGTTTTACCACAGTCACATTTTCAAGCTTCCTCTAGCTAGTTCACCTGTAGCGATATGTCATTATCTGTCGCCATAAAGACTTTCACAGTACTCCTGCCAGGAGCTTCTCTAGTTTACCGATGCATTTCGCCAGTTGACGAGGCAGTTGGCTACCTTAAGAGCGTCATAGTTACTCCTGCCAGTATCTCCCCGTTAAACCACAATCACATCTACAACCCTCCTCCGCCCCATTCACCAGAAACGATACGCCATTATTTGTCGACATTATGACTTTCACAGTACTCCTGCTAGGAGCTCCTCCAGTTTGCCGAATTATTTCGCCTGTTGACGAGGCATTTTGCCACCTTAAGAGAGTCATAGTTACTCCTGTCCGTTACTCCCCGTTTTACAACAGCCACACCTACACGCTTACTCTTGCCAGTTCACCTGAAGCGATACGTCATTATCTGTCGAGATAAAGACTATCACAGTACTCCTGCCAGGAGCTTGTCGAGTTTGCCGATGTATTTCACCAGTTGACGATGCATTTGGCTAACTTTAGAGAGTCATAGTTACTCCTGCCAATTGTTCCCCGTTTTACCACAGTCACATTTTGAAGCATACTCTGGCCAGTTCACCTGAAGCGATACGTCATTATCTGTCGACATAAAGACTTTCAAAGTTCTCCTGCCAGGAGCTTCTCGAGTTTGCCGATGTATTTCGCCAATTGACGAGGCATTTGGCTACCTTAAGAGCGTCATAGTTACTCCTGCCAGTGTCTCCCCGTTAGACCACAGTCACATCTACAAGCCTGCTCTGTCCCGTTCACCAGAAGCCATACGCAATTATTTGTCGACATTATGACTTTCACAGTACTCCTGCTATTAGCTCCTCCAGTCTGCCGATATATTTCGCCTGTTGACGAATCATTTGGTTACCTTTAGAGAGTCGTAGTTACTCTTGTCAATTGTTCCACGTTTTACCACAGTCACATTTTCAAGCTTCCTCTAGCTAGTTCACCTGTAGCGATATGTCATTATCTGTCGCCATAAAGACTTTCACAGTACTCCTGCCAGGAGCTTCTCTAGTTTACCGATGCATTTCGCCAGTTGACGAGGCAGTTGGCTACCTTAAGAGCGTCATAGTTACTCCTGCCAGTATCTCCCCGTTAAACCACAATCACATCTACAACCCTCCTCCGCCCCATTCACCAGAAACGATACGCCATTATTTGTCGACATTATGACTTTCACAGTACTCCTGCTAGGAGCTCCTCCAGTTTGCCGAATTATTTCGCCTGTTGACGAGGCATTTTGCCACCTTAAGAGAGTCATAGTTACTCCTGTCCGTTACTCCCCGTTTTACAACAGCCACACCTACACGCTTACTCTTGCCAGTTCACCTGAAGCGATACGTCATTATCTGTCGAGATAAAGACTATCACAGTACTCCTGCCAGGAGCTTGTCGAGTTTGCCGATGTATTTCACCAGTTGACGATGCATTTGGCTAACTTTAGAGAGTCATAGTTACTCCTGCCAATTGTTCCCCGTTTTACCACAGTCACATTTTCAAGCATACTCTGGCCAGTTCACCTGAAGCGATACGTCATTATCTGTCGACATAAAGACTTTCAAAGTTCTCCTGCCAGGAGCTTCTCGAGTTTGCCGATGTATTTCGCCAATTGACGAGGCATTTGGCTACCTTAAGAGCGTCATAGTTACTCCTGCCAGTGTCTCCCCGTTAGACCACAGTCACATCTACAAGCCTGCTCTGTCCCGTTCACCAGAAGCCATACGCAATTATTTGTCGACATTATGACTTTCACAGTACTCCTGCTATTAGCTCCTCCAGTCTGCCGATATATTTCGCCTGTTGACGAATCATTTGGTTACCTTTAGAGAGTCGTAGTTACTCTTGTCAATTGTTCCACGTTTTACCACAGTCACATTTTCAAGCTTCCTCTAGCTAGTTCACCTGTAGCGATATGTCATTATCTGTCGCCATAAAGACTTTCACAGTACTCCTGCCAGGAGCTTCTCTAGTTTACCGATGCATTTCGCCAGTTGACGAGGCAGTTGGCTACCTTAAGAGCGTCATAGTTACTCCTGCCAGTATCTCCCCGTTAAACCACAATCACATCTACAACCCTCCTCCGCCCCATTCACCAGAAACGATACGCCATTATTTGTCGACATTATGACTTTCACAGTACTCCTGCTAGGAGCTCCTCCAGTTTGCCGAATTATTTCGCCTGTTGACGAGGCATTTTGCCACCTTAAGAGAGTCATAGTTACTCCTGTCCGTTACTCCCCGTTTTACAACAGCCACACCTACACGCTTACTCTTGCCAGTTCACCTGAAGCGATACGTCATTATCTGTCGAGATAAAGACTATCACAGTACTCCTGCCAGGAGCTTGTCGAGTTTGCCGATGTATTTCACCAGTTGACGATGCATTTGGCTAACTTTAGAGAGTCATAGTTACTCCTGCCAATTGTTCCCCGTTTTACCACAGTCACATTTTGAAGCATACTCTGGCCAGTTCACCTGAAGCGATACGTCATTATCTGTCGACATAAAGACTTTCAAAGTTCTCCTGCCAGGAGCTTCTCGAGTTTGCCGATGTATTTCGCCAATTGACGAGGCATTTGGCTACCTTAAGAGCGTCATAGTTACTCCTGCCAGTGTCTCCCCGTTAGACCACAGTCACATCTACAAGCCTGCTCTGTCCCGTTCACCAGAAGCCATACGCAATTATTTGTCGACATTATGACTTTCACAGTACTCCTGCTATTAGCTCCTCCAGTCTGCCGATATATTTCGCCTGTTGACGAATCATTTGGTTACCTTTAGAGAGTCGTAGTTACTCTTGTCAATTGTTCCACGTTTTACCACAGTCACATTTTCAAGCTTCCTCTAGCTAGTTCACCTGTAGCGATATGTCATTATCTGTCGCCATAAAGACTTTCACAGTACTCCTGCCAGGAGCTTCTCTAGTTTACCGATGCATTTCGCCAGTTGACGAGGCAGTTGGCTACCTTAAGAGCGTCATAGTTACTCCTGCCAGTATCTCCCCGTTAAACCACAATCACATCTACAACCCTCCTCCGCCCCATTCACCAGAAACGATACGCCATTATTTGTCGACATTATGACTTTCACAGTACTCCTGCTAGGAGCTCCTCCAGTTTGCCGAATTATTTCGCCTGTTGACGAGGCATTTTGCCACCTTAAGAGAGTCATAGTTACTCCTGTCCGTTACTCCCCGTTTTACAACAGCCACACCTACACGCTTACTCTTGCCAGTTCACCTGAAGCGATACGTCATTATCTGTCGAGATAAAGACTATCACAGTACTCCTGCCAGGAGCTTGTCGAGTTTGCCGATGTATTTCACCAGTTGACGATGCATTTGGCTAACTTTAGAGAGTCATAGTTACTCCTGCCAATTGTTCCCCGTTTTACCACAGTCACATTTTGAAGCATACTCTGGCCAGTTCACCTGAAGCGATACGTCATTATCTGTCGACATAAAGACTTTCAAAGTTCTCCTGCCAGGAGCTTCTCGAGTTTGCCGATGTATTTCGCCAATTGACGAGGCATTTGGCTACCTTAAGAGCGTCATAGTTACTCCTGCCAGTGTCTCCCCGTTAGACCACAGTCACATCTACAAGCCTGCTCTGTCCCGTTCACCAGAAGCCATACGCAATTATTTGTCGACATTATGACTTTCACAGTACTCCTGCTATTAGCTCCTCCAGTCTGCCGATATATTTCGCCTGTTGACGAATCATTTGGTTACCTTTAGAGAGTCGTAGTTACTCTTGTCAATTGTTCCACGTTTTACCACAGTCACATTTTCAAGCTTCCTCTAGCTAGTTCACCTGTAGCGATATGTCATTATCTGTCGCCATAAAGACTTTCACAGTACTCCTGCCAGGAGCTTCTCTAGTTTACCGATGCATTTCGCCAGTTGACGAGGCAGTTGGCTACCTTAAGAGCGTCATAGTTACTCCTGCCAGTATCTCCCCGTTAAACCACAATCACATCTACAACCCTCCTCCGCCCCATTCACCAGAAACGATACGCCATTATTTGTCGACATTATGACTTTCACAGTACTCCTGCTAGGAGCTCCTCCAGTTTGCCGAATTATTTCGCCTGTTGACGAGGCATTTTGCCACCTTAAGAGAGTCATAGTTACTCCTGTCCGTTACTCCCCGTTTTACAACAGCCACACCTACACGCTTACTCTTGCCAGTTCACCTGAAGCGATACGTCATTATCTGTCGAGATAAAGACTATCACAGTACTCCTGCCAGGAGCTTGTCGAGTTTGCCGATGTATTTCACCAGTTGACGATGCATTTGGCTAACTTTAGAGAGTCATAGTTACTCCTGCCAATTGTTCCCCGTTTTACCACAGTCACATTTTGAAGCATACTCTGGCCAGTTCACCTGAAGCGATACGTCATTATCTGTCGACATAAAGACTTTCAAAGTTCTCCTGCCAGGAGCTTCTCGAGTTTGCCGATGTATTTCGCCAATTGACGAGGCATTTGGCTACCTTAAGAGCGTCATAGTTACTCCTGCCAGTGTCTCCCCGTTAGACCACAGTCACATCTACAAGCCTGCTCTGTCCCGTTCACCAGAAGCCATACGCAATTATTTGTCGACATTATGACTTTCACAGTACTCCTGCTATTAGCTCCTCCAGTCTGCCGATATATTTCGCCTGTTGACGAATCATTTGGTTACCTTTAGAGAGTCGTAGTTACTCTTGTCAATTGTTCCACGTTTTACCACAGTCACATTTTCAAGCTTCCTCTAGCTAGTTCACCTGTAGCGATATGTCATTATCTGTCGCCATAAAGACTTTCACAGTACTCCTGCCAGGAGCTTCTCTAGTTTACCGATGCATTTCGCCAGTTGACGAGGCAGTTGGCTACCTTAAGAGCGTCATAGTTACTCCTGCCAGTATCTCCCCGTTAAACCACAATCACATCTACAACCCTCCTCCGCCCCATTCACCAGAAACGATACGCCATTATTTGTCGACATTATGACTTTCACAGTACTCCTGCTAGGAGCTCCTCCAGTTTGCCGAATTATTTCGCCTGTTGACGAGGCATTTTGCCACCTTAAGAGAGTCATAGTTACTCCTGTCCGTTACTCCCCGTTTTACAACAGCCACACCTACACGCTTACTCTTGCCAGTTCACCTGAAGCGATACGTCATTATCTGTCGAGATAAAGACTATCACAGTACTCCTGCCAGGAGCTTGTCGAGTTTGCCGATGTATTTCACCAGTTGACGATGCATTTGGCTAACTTTAGAGAGTCATAGTTACTCCTGCCAATTGTTCCCCGTTTTACCACAGTCACATTTTGAAGCATACTCTGGCCAGTTCACCTGAAGCGATACGTCATTATCTGTCGACATAAAGACTTTCAAAGTTCTCCTGCCAGGAGCTTCTCGAGTTTGCCGATGTATTTCGCCAATTGACGAGGCATTTGGCTACCTTAAGAGCGTCATAGTTACTCCTGCCAGTGTCTCCCCGTTAGACCACAGTCACATCTACAAGCCTGCTCTGTCCCGTTCACCAGAAGCCATACGCAATTATTTGTCGACATTATGACTTTCACAGTACTCCTGCTATTAGCTCCTCCAGTCTGCCGATATATTTCGCCTGTTGACGAATCATTTGGTTACCTTTAGAGAGTCGTAGTTACTCTTGTCAATTGTTCCACGTTTTACCACAGTCACATTTTCAAGCTTCCTCTAGCTAGTTCACCTGTAGCGATATGTCATTATCTGTCGCCATAAAGACTTTCACAGTACTCCTGCCAGGAGCTTCTCTAGTTTACCGATGCATTTCGCCAGTTGACGAGGCAGTTGGCTACCTTAAGAGCGTCATAGTTACTCCTGCCAGTATCTCCCCGTTAAACCACAATCACATCTACAACCCTCCTCCGCCCCATTCACCAGAAACGATACGCCATTATTTGTCGACATTATGACTTTCACAGTACTCCTGCTAGGAGCTCCTCCAGTTTGCCGAATTATTTCGCCTGTTGACGAGGCATTTTGCCACCTTAAGAGAGTCATAGTTACTCCTGTCCGTTACTCCCCGTTTTACAACAGCCACACCTACACGCTTACTCTTGCCAGTTCACCTGAAGCGATACGTCATTATCTGTCGAGATAAAGACTATCACAGTACTCCTGCCAGGAGCTTGTCGAGTTTGCCGATGTATTTCACCAGTTGACGATGCATTTGGCTAACTTTAGAGAGTCATAGTTACTCCTGCCAATTGTTCCCCGTTTTACCACAGTCACATTATCAAGCATACTCTGGCCAGTTCACCTGAAGCGATACGTCATTATCTGTCAACATAAAGACTTTCAAAGTTCTCCTGCCAGGAGCTTCTCGAGTTTGCCGATGTATTTCTCATATTGACGAGGCATTTGGCTACCTTAAGAGCGTCATAGTTATTCCTGCCAGTGTCTCCCCGTTAGACCACAGTCACATCTACAACCCTCCTCCGCCCCGTTCACCAGAAGCGATACGCCATTATTTGTCGACATTATGACTTTCACAGTACTCCTGCTAGGAGCTCCTCCAGTTTGCCGAATTATTTCGACTGTTGACCAGGCATTTTGCCACCTTAAGAGAGTCATAGTTACTCCTGTCAGTTGTTCACCGTTCTACAAGCGTCACATACACAAGCTTACTCTTGCCAGTTCACCTGAATCGATACGCCATTATCTGTCGCATAAAGACTTTCACAGTACTCCTGCCGGGATCTTCTCAAGTATTCCGATGTGTTTCGCCAGTTGACGGGGCATTTGACTACCTTAAGAGACTCATAGTTGCTCCAGCCAGTGTCTCCCTGTTATACCACAGTCACATCTACAACCCTCCTCCGCCCCGTTCATCAGAAGCGATACGCCATTATTTGTCGACATTATGACTTTCACAGTACTCCTGCTAGGAGCTCCTCCAGTTTGCCGAATTATTTCGACTGTTGACCAGGCATTTTGCCACCTTAAGAGAGTCATAGTTACTCCTGTCAGTTGTTCACCGTTCTACAAGCGTCACATATACAAGCTTACTCTTGCCAGTTCACCTGAATCGATACGCCATTATCTGTCGCATAAAGACTTTCACAGTACTCCTGCCGGGATCTTCTCAAGTATTCCGATGTGTTTCGCCAGTTGACGGGGCATTTGACTACCTTAAGAGACTCATAGTTGCTCCAGCCAGTGTCTCCCTGTTATACCACAGTCACATCTACAACCCTCCTCCGCCCCGTTCATCAGAAGCGATACGCCATTATTTGTCGACATTATGACTTTCACAGTACTCCTGCTAGGAGCTCCTCCAGTTTGCCGAATTATTTCGACTGTTGACCAGGCATTTTGCCACCTTAAGAGAGTCATAGTTACTCCTGTCAGTTGTTCACCGTTCTACAAGCGTCACATATACAAGCTTACTCTTGCCAGTTCACCTGAATCGATACGCCATTATCTGTCGCATAAAGACTTTCACAGTACTCCTGCCGGGATCTTCTCAAGTATTCCGATGTGTTTCGCCAGTTGACGGGGCATTTGACTACCTTAAGAGACTCATAGTTGCTCCAGCCAGTGTCTCCCTGTTATACCACAGTCACATCTACAACCCTCCTCCGCCCCGTTCATCAGAAGCGATACGCCATTATTTGTCGACATTATGACTTTCACAGTACTCCTGCTAGGAGCTCCTCCAGTTTGCCGATGTATTTCGCCTGTTGACGAGGCATTTGGCTACCTTTAGAGAGTCATAGATACTCCTGCCAACTGTTCCCCGTTTTATCACAGTCACATTTTCAAGCTTACTCTGGACATTTCACCTGAAGCGATACGCCATTATCTGTCGCATAAAGACTTTCACAGTACCCCTGCCGGGATCTTCTCGAGTTTGCCGATGAATTTCTTCAGTGATGAGGCATTTGGCAACCTTAAGAGAGTCATAGTTGCTCCTGTCAGTGTCTCCCCGTTAAACCAAAGTCACATCTACAAGCCTCCTCCACCCCCATTCACCAGAAGCGATACGCCATTATTTGCCGACATTATGACTTTCACAGTACTCCTGCTAGAAGCTACTCCAATTTGCCGATGTATTTCGCCTGTTGACGAGGCATTTGGCTACCTTAAGACAGTCATAGTTACTCCTGTCAGTTTTTCCCAGTTTTACAACAGTCACATCTACAAGATTACTGTGGCCAGTTCACCTGAAGCGATACGTCATTATCTGTCGACATAAAGACTTTCAAAGTTCTCCTGCCAGGAGCTTCTCGAGTTTGCCGATGTATTTCGCCAATTGACGAGGCATTTGGCTACCATAAGAGAGTCATAGTTACGCCTGCCAGTGTCTCCCTGTTAGACCACAGTCACATCTACAAGCCTCCTCTGTCCCGTTCACCAGAAGCCATACGCCATTATTTGTCCACATTATGACTTTCACAGTACTCCTGCTAGGAGCTCCTCCAGTTTGCCGAATTATTTCGCCTGTTGACCAGGCATTTTGCCACCTTAAGAGAGTCATAGTTACTCCTGTCCGTTACTCCCCGTTTTACAACAGCCACACCTACACGCTTACCCTTGCCAGTTCACCTGAAGCGATACGTCATTATCTGTCGAGATAAAGACTATCACAGTACTCCTGCCAGGAGCTTGTCGAGTTTGCCGATGTATTTCACCAGTTGACGATGCATTTGGCTAACTTTAGAGAGTCATAGTTACTCCTGCCAATTGTTCCCCGTTTTACCACAGTCACATTTTGAAGCATACTCTGGCCAGTTCACCTGAAGCGATACGTCATTATCTGTCGACATAAAGACTTTCAAAGTTCTCCTGCCAGGAGCTTCTCGAGTTTGCCGATGTATTTCGCCAATTGACGAGGCATTTGGCTACCTTAAGAGCGTCATAGTTACTCCTGCCAGTGTCTCCCCGTTAGACCACAGTCACATCTACAAGCCTGCTCTGTCCCGTTCACCAGAAGCCATACGCAATTATTTGTCGACATTATGACTTTCACAGTACTCCTGCTATTAGCTCCTCCAGTCTGCCGATATATTTCGCCTGTTGACGAATCATTTGGTTACCTTTAGAGAGTCGTATTTACTCTTGTCAATTGTTCCACGTTTTACCACAGTCACATTTTCAAGCTTCCTCTAGCTAGTTCACCTGTAGCGATATGTCATTATCTGTCGCCATAAAGACTTTCACAGTACTCCTGCCAGGAGCTTCTCTAGTTTACCGATGCATTTCGCCAGTTGACGAGGCAGTTGGCTACCTTAAGAGCGTCATAGTTACTCCTGCCAGTATCTCCCCGTTAAACCACAATCACATCTACAACCCTCCTCCGCCCCATTCACCAGAAACGATACGCCATTATTTGTCGACATTATGACTTTCACAGTACTCCTGCTAGGAGCTCCTCCAGTTTGCCGAATTATTTCGCCTGTTGACGAGGCATTTTGCCACCTTAAGAGAGTCATAGTTACTCCTGTCCGTTACTCCCCGTTTTACAACAGCCACACCTACACGCTTACTCTTGCCAGTTCACCTGAAGCGATACGTCATTATCTGTCGAGATAAAGACTATCACAGTACTCCTGCCAGGAGCTTGTCGAGTTTGCCGATGTATTTCACCAGTTGACGATGCATTTGGCTAACTTTAGAGAGTCATAGTTACTCCTGCCAATTGTTCCCCGTTTTACCACAGTCACATTATCAAGCATACTCTGGCCAGTTCACCTGAAGCGATACGTCATTATCTGTCAACATAAAGACTTTCAAAGTTCTCCTGCCAGGAGCTTCTCGAGTTTGCCGATGTATTTCTCATATTGACGAGGCATTTGGCTACCTTAAGAGCGTCATAGTTATTCCTGCCAGTGTCTCCCCGTTAGACCACAGTCACATCTACAACCCTCCTCCGCCCCGTTCACCAGAAGCGATACGCCATTATTTGTCGACATTATGACTTTCACAGTACTCCTGCTAGGAGCTCCTCCAGTTTGCCGAATTATTTCGACTGTTGACCAGGCATTTTGCCACCTTAAGAGAGTCATAGTTACTCCTGTCAGTTGTTCACCGTTCTACAAGCGTCACATACACAAGCTTACTCTTGCCAGTTCACCTGAATCGATACGCCATTATCTGTCGCATAAAGACTTTCACAGTACTCCTGCCGGGATCTTCTCAAGTATTCCGATGTGTTTCGCCAGTTGACGGGGCATTTGACTACCTTAAGAGACTCATAGTTGCTCCAGCCAGTGTCTCCCTGTTATACCACAGTCACATCTACAACCCTCCTCCGCCCCGTTCATCAGAAGCGATACGCCATTATTTGTCGACATTATGACTTTCACAGTACTCCTGCTAGGAGCTCCTCCAGTTTGCCGAATTATTTCGACTGTTGACCAGGCATTTTGCCACCTTAAGAGAGTCATAGTTACTCCTGTCAGTTGTTCACCGTTCTACAAGCGTCACATATACAAGCTTACTCTTGCCAGTTCACCTGAATCGATACGCCATTATCTGTCGCATAAAGACTTTCACAGTACTCCTGCCGGGATCTTCTCAAGTATTCCGATGTGTTTCGCCAGTTGACGGGGCATTTGACTACCTTAAGAGACTCATAGTTGCTCCAGCCAGTGTCTCCCTGTTATACCACAGTCACATCTACAACCCTCCTCCGCCCCGTTCATCAGAAGCGATACGCCATTATTTGTCGACATTATGACTTTCACAGTACTCCTGCTAGGAGCTCCTCCAGTTTGCCGAATTATTTCGACTGTTGACCAGGCATTTTGCCACCTTAAGAGAGTCATAGTTACTCCTGTCAGTTGTTCACCGTTCTACAAGCGTCACATATACAAGCTTACTCTTGCCAGTTCACCTGAATCGATACGCCATTATCTGTCGCATAAAGACTTTCACAGTACTCCTGCCGGGATCTTCTCAAGTATTCCGATGTGTTTCGCCAGTTGACGGGGCATTTGACTACCTTAAGAGACTCATAGTTGCTCCAGCCAGTGTCTCCCTGTTATACCACAGTCACATCTACAACCCTCCTCCGCCCCGTTCATCAGAAGCGATACGCCATTATTTGTCGACATTATGACTTTCACAGTACTCCTGCTAGGAGCTCCTCCAGTTTGCCGATGTATTTCGCCTGTTGACGAGGCATTTGGCTACCTTTAGAGAGTCATAGATACTCCTGCCAACTGTTCCCCGTTTTATCACAGTCACATTTTCAAGCTTACTCTGGACATTTCACCTGAAGCGATACGCCATTATCTGTCGCATAAAGACTTTCACAGTACCCCTGCCGGGATCTTCTCGAGTTTGCCGATGAATTTCTTCAGTGATGAGGCATTTGGCAACCTTAAGAGAGTCATAGTTGCTCCTGTCAGTGTCTCCCCGTTAAACCAAAGTCACATCTACAAGCCTCCTCCACCCCCATTCACCAGAAGCGATACGCCATTATTTGCCGACATTATGACTTTCACAGTACTCCTGCTAGAAGCTACTCCAATTTGCCGATGTATTTCGCCTGTTGACGAGGCATTTGGCTACCTTAAGACAGTCATAGTTACTCCTGTCAGTTTTTCCCAGTTTTACAACAGTCACATCTACAAGATTACTGTGGCCAGTTCACCTGAAGCGATACGTCATTATCTGTCGACATAAAGACTTTCAAAGTTCTCCTGCCAGGAGCTTCTCGAGTTTGCCGATGTATTTCGCCAATTGACGAGGCATTTGGCTACCATAAGAGAGTCATAGTTACGCCTGCCAGTGTCTCCCTGTTAGACCACAGTCACATCTACAAGCCTCCTCTGTCCCGTTCACCAGAAGCCATACGCCATTATTTGTCCACATTATGACTTTCACAGTACTCCTGCTAGGAGCTCCTCCAGTTTGCCGAATTATTTCGCCTGTTGACCAGGCATTTTGCCACCTTAAGAGAGTCATAGTTACTCCTGTCCGTTACTCCCCGTTTTACAACAGCCACACCTACACGCTTACCCTTGCCAGTTCACCTGAAGCGATACGTCATTATCTGTCGAGATAAAGACTATCACAGTACTCCTGCCAGGAGCTTGTCGAGTTTGCCGATGTATTTCACCAGTTGACGATGCATTTGGCTAACTTTAGAGAGTCATAGTTACTCCTGCCAATTGTTCCCCGTTTTACCACAGTCACATTTTGAAGCATACTCTGGCCAGTTCACCTGAAGCGATACGTCATTATCTGTCGACATAAAGACTTTCAAAGTTCTCCTGCCAGGAGCTTCTCGAGTTTGCCGATGTATTTCGCCAATTGACGAGGCATTTGGCTACCTTAAGAGCGTCATAGTTACTCCTGCCAGTGTCTCCCCGTTAGACCACAGTCACATCTACAAGCCTGCTCTGTCCCGTTCACCAGAAGCCATACGCAATTATTTGTCGACATTATGACTTTCACAGTACTCCTGCTATTAGCTCCTCCAGTCTGCCGATATATTTCGCCTGTTGACGAATCATTTGGTTACCTTTAGAGAGTCGTATTTACTCTTGTCAATTGTTCCACGTTTTACCACAGTCACATTTTCAAGCTTCCTCTAGCTAGTTCACCTGTAGCGATATGTCATTATCTGTCGCCATAAAGACTTTCACAGTACTCCTGCCAGGAGCTTCTCTAGTTTACCGATGCATTTCGCCAGTTGACGAGGCAGTTGGCTACCTTAAGAGCGTCATAGTTACTCCTGCCAGTATCTCCCCGTTAAACCACAATCACATCTACAACCCTCCTCCGCCCCATTCACCAGAAACGATACGCCATTATTTGTCGACATTATGACTTTCACAGTACTCCTGCTAGGAGCTCCTCCAGTTTGCCGAATTATTTCGCCTGTTGACGAGGCATTTTGCCACCTTAAGAGAGTCATAGTTACTCCTGTCCGTTACTCCCCGTTTTACAACAGCCACACCTACACGCTTACTCTTGCCAGTTCACCTGAAGCGATACGTCATTATCTGTCGAGATAAAGACTATCACAGTACTCCTGCCAGGAGCTTGTCGAGTTTGCCGATGTATTTCACCAGTTGACGATGCATTTGGCTAACTTTAGAGAGTCATAGTTACTCCTGCCAATTGTTCCCCGTTTTACCACAGTCACATTATCAAGCATACTCTGGCCAGTTCACCTGAAGCGATACGTCATTATCTGTCAACATAAAGACTTTCAAAGTTCTCCTGCCAGGAGCTTCTCGAGTTTGCCGATGTATTTCTCATATTGACGAGGCATTTGGCTACCTTAAGAGCGTCATAGTTATTCCTGCCAGTGTCTCCCCGTTAGACCACAGTCACATCTACAACCCTCCTCCGCCCCGTTCACCAGAAGCGATACGCCATTATTTGTCGACATTATGACTTTCACAGTACTCCTGCTAGGAGCTCCTCCAGTTTGCCGAATTATTTCGACTGTTGACCAGGCATTTTGCCACCTTAAGAGAGTCATAGTTACTCCTGTCAGTTGTTCACCGTTCTACAAGCGTCACATACACAAGCTTACTCTTGCCAGTTCACCTGAATCGATACGCCATTATCTGTCGCATAAAGACTTTCACAGTACTCCTGCCGGGATCTTCTCAAGTATTCCGATGTGTTTCGCCAGTTGACGGGGCATTTGACTACCTTAAGAGACTCATAGTTGCTCCAGCCAGTGTCTCCCTGTTATACCACAGTCACATCTACAACCCTCCTCCGCCCCGTTCATCAGAAGCGATACGCCATTATTTGTCGACATTATGACTTTCACAGTACTCCTGCTAGGAGCTCCTCCAGTTTGCCGAATTATTTCGACTGTTGACCAGGCATTTTGCCACCTTAAGAGAGTCATAGTTACTCCTGTCAGTTGTTCACCGTTCTACAAGCGTCACATATACAAGCTTACTCTTGCCAGTTCACCTGAATCGATACGCCATTATCTGTCGCATAAAGACTTTCACAGTACTCCTGCCGGGATCTTCTCAAGTATTCCGATGTGTTTCGCCAGTTGACGGGGCATTTGACTACCTTAAGAGACTCATAGTTGCTCCAGCCAGTGTCTCCCTGTTATACCACAGTCACATCTACAACCCTCCTCCGCCCCGTTCATCAGAAGCGATACGCCATTATTTGTCGACATTATGACTTTCACAGTACTCCTGCTAGGAGCTCCTCCAGTTTGCCGAATTATTTCGACTGTTGACCAGGCATTTTGCCACCTTAAGAGAGTCATAGTTACTCCTGTCAGTTGTTCACCGTTCTACAAGCGTCACATATACAAGCTTACTCTTGCCAGTTCACCTGAATCGATACGCCATTATCTGTCGCATAAAGACTTTCACAGTACTCCTGCCGGGATCTTCTCAAGTATTCCGATGTGTTTCGCCAGTTGACGGGGCATTTGACTACCTTAAGAGACTCATAGTTGCTCCAGCCAGTGTCTCCCTGTTATACCACAGTCACATCTACAACCCTCCTCCGCCCCGTTCATCAGAAGCGATACGCCATTATTTGTCGACATTATGACTTTCACAGTACTCCTGCTAGGAGCTCCTCCAGTTTGCCGATGTATTTCGCCTGTTGACGAGGCATTTGGCTACCTTTAGAGAGTCATAGATACTCCTGCCAACTGTTCCCCGTTTTATCACAGTCACATTTTCAAGCTTACTCTGGACATTTCACCTGAAGCGATACGCCATTATCTGTCGCATAAAGACTTTCACAGTACCCCTGCCGGGATCTTCTCGAGTTTGCCGATGAATTTCTTCAGTGATGAGGCATTTGGCAACCTTAAGAGAGTCATAGTTGCTCCTGTCAGTGTCTCCCCGTTAAACCAAAGTCACATCTACAAGCCTCCTCCACCCCCATTCACCAGAAGCGATACGCCATTATTTGCCGACATTATGACTTTCACAGTACTCCTGCTAGAAGCTACTCCAATTTGCCGATGTATTTCGCCCGTTGACGAGGCATTTGGCTACCTTAAGACAGTCATAGTTACTCCTGTCAGTTTTTCCCAGTTTTACAACAGTCACATCTACAAGATTACTGTGGCCAGTTCACCTGAAGCGATACGTCATTATCTGTCGACATAAAGACTTTCAAAGTTCTCCTGCCAGGAGCTTCTCGAGTTTGCCGATGTATTTCGCCAATTGACGAGGCATTTGGCTACCATAAGAGAGTCATAGTTACGCCTGCCAGTGTCTCCCTGTTAGACCACAGTCACATCTACAAGCCTCCTCTGTCCCGTTCACCAGAAGCCATACGCCATTATTTGTCCACATTATGACTTTCACAGTACTCCTGCTAGGAGCTCCTCCAGTTTGCCGAATTATTTCGCCTGTTGACCAGGCATTTTGCCACCTTAAGAGAGTCATAGTTACTCCTGTCCGTTACTCCCCGTTTTACAACAGCCACACCTACACGCTTACCCTTGCCAGTTCACCTGAAGCGATACGTCATTATCTGTCGAGATAAAGACTATCACAGTACTCCTGCCAGGAGCTTGTCGAGTTTGCCGATGTATTTCACCAGTTGACGATGCATTTGGCTAACTTTAGAGAGTCATAGTTACTCCTGCCAATTGTTCCCCGTTTTACCACAGTCACATTTTGAAGCATACTCTGGCCAGTTCACCTGAAGCGATACGTCATTATCTGTCGACATAAAGACTTTCAAAGTTCTCCTGCCAGGAGCTTCTCGAGTTTGCCGATGTATTTCGCCAATTGACGAGGCATTTGGCTACCTTAAGAGCGTCATAGTTACTCCTGCCAGTGTCTCCCCGTTAGACCACAGTCACATCTACAAGCCTGCTCTGTCCCGTTCACCAGAAGCCATACGCAATTATTTGTCGACATTATGACTTTCACAGTACTCCTGCTATTAGCTCCTCCAGTCTGCCGATATATTTCGCCTGTTGACGAATCATTTGGTTACCTTTAGAGAGTCGTATTTACTCTTGTCAATTGTTCCACGTTTTACCACAGTCACATTTTCAAGCTTCCTCTAGCTAGTTCACCTGTAGCGATATGTCATTATCTGTCGCCATAAAGACTTTCACAGTACTCCTGCCAGGAGCTTCTCTAGTTTACCGATGCATTTCGCCAGTTGACGAGGCAGTTGGCTACCTTAAGAGCGTCATAGTTACTCCTGCCAGTATCTCCCCGTTAAACCACAATCACATCTACAACCCTCCTCCGCCCCATTCACCAGAAACGATACGCCATTATTTGTCGACATTATGACTTTCACAGTACTCCTGCTAGGAGCTCCTCCAGTTTGCCGAATTATTTCGCCTGTTGACGAGGCATTTTGCCACCTTAAGAGAGTCATAGTTACTCCTGTCCGTTACTCCCCGTTTTACAACAGCCACACCTACACGCTTACTCTTGCCAGTTCACCTGAAGCGATACGTCATTATCTGTCGAGATAAAGACTATCACAGTACTCCTGCCAGGAGCTTGTCGAGTTTGCCGATGTATTTCACCAGTTGACGATGCATTTGGCTAACTTTAGAGAGTCATAGTTACTCCTGCCAATTGTTCCCCGTTTTACCACAGTCACATTATCAAGCATACTCTGGCCAGTTCACCTGAAGCGATACGTCATTATCTGTCAACATAAAGACTTTCAAAGTTCTCCTGCCAGGAGCTTCTCGAGTTTGCCGATGTATTTCTCATATTGACGAGGCATTTGGCTACCTTAAGAGCGTCATAGTTATTCCTGCCAGTGTCTCCCCGTTAGACCACAGTCACATCTACAACCCTCCTCCGCCCCGTTCACCAGAAGCGATACGCCATTATTTGTCGACATTATGACTTTCACAGTACTCCTGCTAGGAGCTCCTCCAGTTTGCCGAATTATTTCGACTGTTGACCAGGCATTTTGCCACCTTAAGAGAGTCATAGTTACTCCTGTCAGTTGTTCACCGTTCTACAAGCGTCACATATACAAGCTTACTCTTGCCAGTTCACCTGAATCGATACGCCATTATCTGTCGCATAAAGACTTTCACAGTACTCCTGCCGGGATCTTCTCAAGTATTCCGATGTGTTTCGCCAGTTGACAGGGCATTTGACTACCTTAAGAGACTCATAGTTGCTCCAGCCAGTGTCTCCCTGTTATACCACAGTCACATCTACAACCCTCCTCCGCCCCGTTCATCAGAAGCGATACGCCATTATTTGTCGACATTATGACTTTCACAGTACTCCTGCTAGGAGCTCCTCCAGTTTGCCGAATTATTTCGACTGTTGACCAGGCATTTTGCCACCTTAAGAGAGTCATAGTTACTCCTGTCAGTTGTTCACCGTTCTACAAGCGTCACATATACAAGCTTACTCTTGCCAGTTCACCTGAATCGATACGCCATTATCTGTCGCATAAAGACTTTCACAGTACTCCTGCCGGGATCTTCTCAAGTATTCCGATGTGTTTCGCCAGTTGACGGGGCATTTGACTACCTTAAGAGACTCATAGTTGCTCCAGCCAGTGTCTCCCTGTTATACCACAGTCACATCTACAACCCTCCTCCGCCCCGTTCATCAGAAGCGATACGCCATTATTTGTCGACATTATGACTTTCACAGTACTCCTGCTAGGAGCTCCTCCAGTTTGCCGATGTATTTCGCCTGTTGACGAGGCATTTGGCTACCTTTAGAGAGTCATAGATACTCCTGCCAACTGTTCCCCGTTTTATCACAGTCACATTTTCAAGCTTACTCTGGACATTTCACCTGAAGCGATACGCCATTATCTGTCGCATAAAGACTTTCACAGTACCCCTGCCGGGATCTTCTCGAGTTTGCCGATGAATTTCTTCAGTGATGAGGCATTTGGCAACCTTAAGAGAGTCATAGTTGCTCCTGTCAGTGTCTCCCCGTTAAACCAAAGTCACATCTACAAGCCTCCTCCACCCCCATTCACCAGAAGCGATACGCCATTATTTGCCGACATTATGACTTTCACAGTACTCCTGCTAGAAGCTACTCCAATTTGCCGATGTATTTCGCCTGTTGACGAGGCATTTGGCTACCTTAAGACAGTCATAGTTACTCCTGTCAGTTTTTCCCAGTTTTACAACAGTCACATCTACAAGATTACTGTGGCCAGTTCACCTGAAGCGATACGTCATTATCTGTCGACATAAAGACTTTCAAAGTTCTCCTGCCAGGAGCTTCTCGAGTTTGCCGATGTATTTCGCCAATTGACGAGGCATTTGGCTACCATAAGAGAGTCATAGTTACGCCTGCCAGTGTCTCCCTGTTAGACCACAGTCACATCTACAAGCCTCCTCTGTCCCGTTCACCAGAAGCCATACGCCATTATTTGTCCACATTATGACTTTCACAGTACTCCTGCTAGGAGCTCCTCCAGTTTGCCGAATTATTTCGCCTGTTGACCAGGCATTTTGCCACCTTAAGAGAGTCATAGTTACTCCTGTCCGTTACTCCCCGTTTTACAACAGCCACACCTACACGCTTACCCTTGCCAGTTCACCTGAAGCGATACGTCATTATCTGTCGAGATAAAGACTATCACAGTACTCCTGCCAGGAGCTTGTCGAGTTTGCCGATGTATTTCACCAGTTGACGATGCATTTGGCTAACTTTAGAGAGTCATAGTTACTCCTGCCAATTGTTCCCCGTTTTACCACAGTCACATTTTGAAGCATACTCTGGCCAGTTCACCTGAAGCGATACGTCATTATCTGTCGACATAAAGACTTTCAAAGTTCTCCTGCCAGGAGCTTCTCGAGTTTGCCGATGTATTTCGCCAATTGACGAGGCATTTGGCTACCTTAAGAGCGTCATAGTTACTCCTGCCTGTGTCTCCCCGTTAGACCACAGTCACATCTACAAGCCTGCTCTGTCCCGTTCACCAGAAGCCATACGCAATTATTTGTCGACATTATGACTTTCACAGTACTCCTGCTATTAGCTCCTCCAGTCTGCCGATATATTTCGCCTGTTGACGAATCATTTGGTTACCTTTAGAGAGTCGTAGTTACTCTTGTCAATTGTTCCACGTTTTACCACAGTCACATTTTCAAGCTTCCTCTAGCTAGTTCACCTGTAGCGATATGTCATTATCTGTCGCCATAAAGACTTTCACAGTACTCCTGCCAGGAGCTTCTCTAGTTTACCGATGCATTTCGCCAGTTGACGAGGCAGTTGGCTACCTTAAGAGCGTCATAGTTACTCCTGCCAGTATCTCCCCGTTAAACCACAATCACATCTACAACCCTCCTCCGCCCCATTCACCAGAAACGATACGCCATTATTTGTCGACATTATGACTTTCACAGTACTCCTGCTAGGAGCTCCTCCAGTTTGCCGAATTATTTCGCCTGTTGACGAGGCATTTTGCCACCTTAAGAGAGTCATAGTTACTCCTGTCCGTTACTCCCCGTTTTACAACAGCCACACCTACACGCTTACTCTTGCCAGTTCACCTGAAGCGATACGTCATTATCTGTCGAGATAAAGACTATCACAGTACTCCTGCCAGGAGCTTGTCGAGTTTGCCGATGTATTTCACCAGTTGACGATGCATTTGGCTAACTTTAGAGAGTCATAGTTACTCCTGCCAATTGTTCCCCGTTTTACCACAGTCACATTATCAAGCATACTCTGGCCAGTTCACCTGAAGCGATACGTCATTATCTGTCAACATAAAGACTTTCAAAGTTCTCCTGCCAGGAGCTTCTCGAGTTTGCCGATGTATTTCTCATATTGACGAGGCATTTGGCTACCTTAAGAGCGTCATAGTTATTCCTGCCAGTGTCTCCCCGTTAGACCACAGTCACATCTACAACCCTCCTCCGCCCCGTTCACCAGAAGCGATACGCCATTATTTGTCGACATTATGACTTTCACAGTACTCCTGCTAGGAGCTCCTCCAGTTTGCCGAATTATTTCGACTGTTGACCAGGCATTTTGCCACCTTAAGAGAGTCATAGTTACTCCTGTCAGTTGTTCACCGTTCTACAAGCGTCACATATACAAGCTTACTCTTGCCAGTTCACCTGAATCGATACGCCATTATCTGTCGCATAAAGACTTTCACAGTACTCCTGCCGGGATCTTCTCAAGTATTCCGATGTGTTTCGCCAGTTGACGGGGCATTTGACTACCTTAAGAGACTCATAGTTGCTCCAGCCAGTGTCTCCCTGTTATACCACAGTCACATCTACAACCCTCCTCCGCCCCGTTCATCAGAAGCGATACGCCATTATTTGTCGACATTATGACTTTCACAGTACTCCTGCTAGGAGCTCCTCCAGTTTGCCGAATTATTTCGACTGTTGACCAGGCATTTTGCCACCTTAAGAGAGTCATAGTTACTCCTGTCAGTTGTTCACCGTTCTACAAGCGTCACATATACAAGCTTACTCTTGCCAGTTCACCTGAATCGATACGCCATTATCTGTCGCATAAAGACTTTCACAGTACTCCTGCCGGGATCTTCTCAAGTATTCCGATGTGTTTCGCCAGTTGACGGGGCATTTGACTACCTTAAGAGACTCATAGTTGCTCCAGCCAGTGTCTCCCTGTTATACCACAGTCACATCTACAACCCTCCTCCGCCCCGTTCATCAGAAGCGATACGCCATTATTTGTCGACATTATGACTTTCACAGTACTCCTGCTAGGAGCTCCTCCAGTTTGCCGATGTATATCGCCTGTTGACGAGGCATTTGGCTACCTTTAGAGAGTCATAGATACTCCTGCCAACTGTTCCCCGTTTTATCACAGTCACATTTTCAAGCTTACTCTGGACATTTCACCTGAAGCGATACGCCATTATCTGTCGCATAAAGACTTTCATAGTACTCCTGCCGGGATCTTCTCGAGTTTGCCGATGAATTTCTTCAGTGATGAGGCATTTGGCAACCTTAAGAGAGTCATAGTTGCTCCTGTCAGTGTCTCCCCGTTAAACCAAAGTCACATCTACAAGCCTCCTCCACCCCCATTCACCAGAAGCGATACGCCATTATTTGCCGACATTATGACTTTCACAGTACTCCTGCTAGAAGCTACTCCAATTTGCCGATGTATTTCGCCTGTTGACGAGGCATTTGGCTACCTTAAGACAGTCATAGTTACTCCTGTCAGTTTTTCCCAGTTTTACAACAGTCACATCTACAAGATTACTGTGGCCAGTTCACCTGAAGCGATACGTCATTATCTGTCGACATAAAGACTTTCAAAGTTCTCCTGCCAGGAGCTTCTCGAGTTTGCCGATGTATTTCGCCAATTGACGAGGCATTTGGCTACCTTAAGAGCGTCATAGTTACTCCTGCCAGTGTCTCCCCGTTAGACCACAGTCACATCTACAAGCCTGCTCTGTCCCGTTCACCAGAAGCCATACGCAATTATTTGTCGACATTATGACTTTCACAGTACTCCTGCTATTAGCTCCTCCAGTCTGCCGATATATTTCGCCTGTTGACGAATCATTTGGTTACCTTTAGAGAGTCGTAGTTACTCTTGTCAATTGTTCCACGTTTTACCACAGTCACATTTTCAAGCTTCCTCTAGCTAGTTCACCTGTAGCGATATGTCATTATCTGTCGCCATAAAGACTTTCACAGTACTCCTGCCAGGAGCTTCTCTAGTTTACCGATGCATTTCGCCAGTTGACGAGGCAGTTGGCTACCTTAAGAGCGTCATAGTTACTCCTGCCAGTATCTCCCCGTTAAACCACAATCACATCTACAACCCTCCTCCGCCCCATTCACCAGAAACGATACGCCATTATTTGTCGACATTATGACTTTCACAGTACTCCTGCTAGGAGCTCCTCCAGTTTGCCGAATTATTTCGCCTGTTGACGAGGCATTTTGCCACCTTAAGAGAGTCATAGTTACTCCTGTCCGTTACTCCCCGTTTTACAACAGCCACACCTACACGCTTACTCTTGCCAGTTCACCTGAAGCGATACGTCATTATCTGTCGAGATAAAGACTATCACAGTACTCCTGCCAGGAGCTTGTCGAGTTTGCCGATGTATTTCACCAGTTGACGATGCATTTGGCTAACTTTAGAGAGTCATAGTTACTCCTGCCAATTGTTCCCCGTTTTACCACAGTCACATTATCAAGCATACTCTGGCCAGTTCACCTGAAGCGATACGTCATTATCTGTCAACATAAAGACTTTCAAAGTTCTCCTGCCAGGAGCTTCTCGAGTTTGCCGATGTATTTCTCATATTGACGAGGCATTTGGCTACCTTAAGAGCGTCATAGTTATTCCTGCCAGTGTCTCCCCGTTAGACCACAGTCACATCTACAACCCTCCTCCGCCCCGTTCACCAGAAGCGATACGCCATTATTTGTCGACATTATGACTTTCACAGTACTCCTGCTAGGAGCTCCTCCAGTTTGCCGAATTATTTCGACTGTTGACCAGGCATTTTGCCACCTTAAGAGAGTCATAGTTACTCCTGTCAGTTGTTCACCGTTCTACAAGCGTCACATATACAAGCTTACTCTTGCCAGTTCACCTGAATCGATACGCCATTATCTGTCGCATAAAGACTTTCACAGTACTCCTGCCGGGATCTTCTCAAGTATTCCGATGTGTTTCGCCAGTTGACGGGGCATTTGACTACCTTAAGAGACTCATAGTTGCTCCAGCCAGTGTCTCCCTGTTATACCACAGTCACATCTACAACCCTCCTCCGCCCCGTTCATCAGAAGCGATACGCCATTATTTGTCGACATTATGACTTTCACAGTACTCCTGCTAGGAGCTCCTCCAGTTTGCCGAATTATTTCGACTGTTGACCAGGCATTTTGCCACCTTAAGAGAGTCATAGTTACTCCTGTCAGTTGTTCACCGTTCTACAAGCGTCACATATACAAGCTTACTCTTGCCAGTTCACCTGAATCGATACGCCATTATCTGTCGCATAAAGACTTTCACAGTACTCCTGCCGGGATCTTCTCAAGTATTCCGATGTGTTTCGCCAGTTGACGGGGCATTTGACTACCTTAAGAGACTCATAGTTGCTCCAGCCAGTGTCTCCCTGTTATACCACAGTCACATCTACAACCCTCCTCCGCCCCGTTCATCAGAAGCGATACGCCATTATTTGTCGACATTATGACTTTCACAGTACTCCTGCTAGGAGCTCCTCCAGTTTGCCGATGTATATCGCCTGTTGACGAGGCATTTGGCTACCTTTAGAGAGTCATAGATACTCCTGCCAACTGTTCCCCGTTTTATCACAGTCACATTTTCAAGCTTACTCTGGACATTTCACCTGAAGCGATACGCCATTATCTGTCGCATAAAGACTTTCATAGTACTCCTGCCGGGATCTTCTCGAGTTTGCCGATGAATTTCTTCAGTGATGAGGCATTTGGCAACCTTAAGAGAGTCATAGTTGCTCCTGTCAGTGTCTCCCCGTTAAACCAAAGTCACATCTACAAGCCTCCTCCACCCCCATTCACCAGAAGCGATACGCCATTATTTGCCGACATTATGACTTTCACAGTACTCCTGCTAGAAGCTACTCCAATTTGCCGATGTATTTCGCCTGTTGACGAGGCATTTGGCTACCTTAAGACAGTCATAGTTACTCCTGTCAGTTTTTCCCAGTTTTACAACAGTCACATCTACAAGATTACTGTGGCCAGTTCACCTGAAGCGATACGTCATTATCTGTCGACATAAAGACTTTCAAAGTTCTCCTGCCAGGAGCTTCTCGAGTTTGCCGATGTATTTCGCCAATTGACGAGGCATTTGGCTACCATAAGAGAGTCATAGTTACGCCTGCCAGTGTCTCCCTGTTAGACCACAGTCACATCTACAAGCCTCCTCTGTCCCGTTCACCAGAAGCCATACGCCATTATTTGTCCACATTATGACTTTCACAGTACTCCTGCTAGGAGCTCCTCCAGTTTGCCGAATTATTTCGCCTGTTGACCAGGCATTTTGCCACCTTAAGAGAGTCATAGTTACTCCTGTCCGTTACTCCCCGTTTTACAACAGCCACACCTACACGCTTACCCTTGCCAGTTCACCTGAAGCGATACGTCATTATCTGTCGAGATAAAGACTATCACAGTACTCCTGCCAGGAGCTTGTCGAGTTTGCCGATGTATTTCACCAGTTGACGATGCATTTGGCTAACTTTAGAGAGTCATAGTTACTCCTGCCAATTGTTCCCCGTTTTACCACAGTCACATTTTCAAGCATACTCTGGCCAGTTCACCTGAAGCGATACGTCATTATCTGTCGACATAAAGACTTTCAAAGTTCTCCTGCCAGGAGCTTCTCGAGTTTGCCGATGTATTTCGCCAATTGACGAGGCATTTGGCTACCTTAAGAGCGTCATAGTTACTCCTGCCAGTGTCTCCCCGTTAGACCACAGTCACATCTACAAGCCTGCTCTGTCCCGTTCACCAGAAGCCATACGCAATTATTTGTCGACATTATGACTTTCACAGTACTCCTGCTATTAGCTCCTCCAGTCTGCCGATATATTTCGCCTGTTGACGAATCATTTGGTTACCTTTAGAGAGTCGTAGTTACTCTTGTCAATTGTTCCACGTTTTACCACAGTCACATTTTCAAGCTTCCTCTAGCTAGTTCACCTGTAGCGATATGTCATTATCTGTCGCCATAAAGACTTTCACAGTACTCCTGCCAGGAGCTTCTCTAGTTTACCGATGCATTTCGCCAGTTGACGAGGCAGTTGGCTACCTTAAGAGCGTCATAGTTACTCCTGCCAGTATCTCCCCGTTAAACCACAATCACATCTACAACCCTCCTCCGCCCCATTCACCAGAAACGATACGCCATTATTTGTCGACATTATGACTTTCACAGTACTCCTGCTAGGAGCTCCTCCAGTTTGCCGAATTATTTCGCCTGTTGACGAGGCATTTTGCCACCTTAAGAGAGTCATAGTTACTCCTGTCCGTTACTCCCCGTTTTACAACAGCCACACCTACACGCTTACTCTTGCCAGTTCACCTGAAGCGATACGTCATTATCTGTCGAGATAAAGACTATCACAGTACTCCTGCCAGGAGCTTGTCGAGTTTGCCGATGTATTTCACCAGTTGACGATGCATTTGGCTAACTTTAGAGAGTCATAGTTACTCCTGCCAATTGTTCCCCGTTTTACCACAGTCACATTATCAAGCATACTCTGGCCAGTTCACCTGAAGCGATACGTCATTATCTGTCAACATAAAGACTTTCAAAGTTCTCCTGCCAGGAGCTTCTCGAGTTTGCCGATGTATTTCTCATATTGACGAGGCATTTGGCTACCTTAAGAGCGTCATAGTTATTCCTGCCAGTGTCTCCCCGTTAGACCACAGTCACATCTACAACCCTCCTCCGCCCCGTTCACCAGAAGCGATACGCCATTATTTGTCGACATTATGACTTTCACAGTACTCCTGCTAGGAGCTCCTCCAGTTTGCCGAATTATTTCGACTGTTGACCAGGCATTTTGCCACCTTAAGAGAGTCATAGTTACTCCTGTCAGTTGTTCACCGTTCTACAAGCGTCACATATACAAGCTTACTCTTGCCAGTTCACCTGAATCGATACGCCATTATCTGTCGCATAAAGACTTTCACAGTACTCCTGCCGGGATCTTCTCAAGTATTCCGATGTGTTTCGCCAGTTGACGGGGCATTTGACTACCTTAAGAGACTCATAGTTGCTCCAGCCAGTGTCTCCCTGTTATACCACAGTCACATCTACAACCCTCCTCCGCCCCGTTCATCAGAAGCGATACGCCATTATTTGTCGACATTATGACTTTCACAGTACTCCTGCTAGGAGCTCCTCCAGTTTGCCGAATTATTTCGACTGTTGACCAGGCATTTTGCCACCTTAAGAGAGTCATAGTTACTCCTGTCAGTTGTTCACCGTTCTACAAGCGTCACATATACAAGCTTACTCTTGCCAGTTCACCTGAATCGATACGCCATTATCTGTCGCATAAAGACTTTCACAGTACTCCTGCCGGGATCTTCTCAAGTATTCCGATGTGTTTCGCCAGTTGACGGGGCATTTGACTACCTTAAGAGACTCATAGTTGCTCCAGCCAGTGTCTCCCTGTTATACCACAGTCACATCTACAACCCTCCTCCGCCCCGTTCATCAGAAGCGATACGCCATTATTTGTCGACATTATGACTTTCACAGTACTCCTGCTAGGAGCTCCTCCAGTTTGCCGATGTATTTCGCCTGTTGACGAGGCATTTGGCTACCTTTAGAGAGTCATAGATACTCCTGCCAACTGTTCCCCGTTTTATCACAGTCACATTTTCAAGCTTACTCTGGACATTTCACCTGAAGCGATACGCCATTATCTGTCGCATAAAGACTTTCATAGTACTCCTGCCGGGATCTTCTCGAGTTTGCCGATGAATTTCTTCAGTGATGAGGCATTTGGCAACCTTAAGAGAGTCATAGTTGCTCCTGTCAGTGTCTCCCCGTTAAACCAAAGTCACATCTACAAGCCTCCTCCACCCCCATTCACCAGAAGCGATACGCCATTATTTGCCGACATTATGACTTTCACAGTACTCCTGCTAGAAGCTACTCCAATTTGCCAATGTATTTCGCCTGTTGACGAGGCATTTGGCTACCTTAAGACAGTCATAGTTACTCCTGTCAGTTTTTCCCAGTTTTACAACAGTCACATCTACAAGATTACTGTGGCCAGTTCACCTGAAGCGATACGTCATTATCTGTCGACATAAAGACTTTCAAAGTTCTCCTGCCAGGAGCTTCTCGAGTTTGCCGATGTATTTCGCCAATTGACGAGGCATTTGGCTACCATAAGAGAGTCATAGTTACGCCTGCTAGTGTCTCCCTGTTAGACCACAGTCACATCTACAAGCCTCCTCTGTCCCGTTCACCAGAAGCCATACGCCATTATTTGTCCACATTACGACTTTCACAGTACTCCTGCTAGGAGCTCCTCCAGTTTGCCGAATTATTTCGCCTGTTGACCAGGCATTTTGCCACCTTAAGAGAGTCATAGTTACTCCTGTCCGTTACTCCCCGTTTTACAACAGCCACACCTACACGCTTACCCTTGCCAGTTCACCTGAAGCGATACGTCATTATCTGTCGAGATAAAGACTATCACAGTACTCCTGCCAGGAGCTTGTCGAGTTTGCCGATGTATTTCACCAGTTGACGATGCATTTGGCTAACTTTAGAGAGTCATAGTTACTCCTGCCAATTGTTCCCCGTTTTACCACAGTCACATTTTCAAGCATACTCTGGCCAGTTCACCTGAAGCGATACGTCATTATCTGTCGACATAAAGACTTTCAAAGTTCTCCTGCCAGGAGCTTCTCGAGTTTGCCGATGTATTTCGCCAATTGACGAGGCATTTGGCTACCTTAAGAGCGTCATAGTTACTCCAGCCAGTGTCTCCCCGTTAGACCACAGTCACATCTACAAGCCTGCTCTGTCCCGTTCACCAGAAGCCATACGCAATTATTTGTCGACATTATGACTTTCACAGTACTCCTGCTATTAGCTCCTCCAGTCTGCCGATATATTTCGCCTGTTGACGAATCATTTGGTTACCTTTAGAGAGTCGTAGTTACTCTTGTCAATTGTTCCACGTTTTACCACAGTCACATTTTCAAGCTTCCTCTAGCTAGTTCACCTGTAGCGATATGTCATTATCTGTCGCCATAAAGACTTTCACAGTACTCCTGCAAGGAGCTTCTCTAGTTTACCGATGCATTTCGCCAGTTGACGAGGCAGTTGGCTACCTTAAGAGCGTCATAGTTACTCCTGCCAGTATCTCCCCGTTAAACCACAATCACATCTACAACCCTCCTCCGCCCCATTCACCAGAAACGATACGCCATTATTTGTCGACATTATGACTTTCACAGTACTCCTGCTAGGAGCTCCTCCAGTTTGCCGAATTATTTCGCCTGTTGACGAGGCATTTTGCCACCTTAAGAGAGTCATAGTTACTCCTGTCCGTTACTCCCCGTTTTACAACAGCCACACCTACACGCTTACTCTTGCCAGTTCACCTGAAGCGATACGTCATTATCTGTCGAGATAAAGACTATCACAGTACTCCTGCCAGGAGCTTGTCGAGTTTGCCGATGTATTTCACCAGTTGACGATGCATTTGGCTAACTTTAGAGAGTCATAGTTACTCCTGCCAATTGTTCCCCGTTTTACCACAGTCACATTATCAAGCATACTCTGGCCAGTTCACCTGAAGCGATACGTCATTATCTGTCAACATAAAGACTTTCAAAGTTCTCCTGCCAGGAGCTTCTCGAGTTTGCCGATGTATTTCTCATATTGACGAGGCATTTGGCTACCTTAAGAGCGTCATAGTTATTCCTGCCAGTGTCTCCCCGTTAGACCACAGTCACATCTACAACCCTCCTCCGCCCCGTTCACCAGAAGCGATACGCCATTATTTGTCGACATTATGACTTTCACAGTACTCCTGCTAGGAGCTCCTCCAGTTTGCCGAATTATTTCGACTGTTGACCAGGCATTTTGCCACCTTAAGAGAGTCATAGTTACTCCTGTCAGTTGTTCACCGTTCTACAAGCGTCACATATACAAGCTTACTCTTGCCAGTTCACCTGAATCGATACGCCATTATCTGTCGCATAAAGACTTTCACAGTACTCCTGCCGGGATCTTCTCAAGTATTCCGATGTGTTTCGCCAGTTGACGGGGCATTTGACTACCTTAAGAGACTCATAGTTGCTCCAGCCAGTGTCTCCCTGTTATACCACAGTCACATCTACAACCCTCCTCCGCCCCGTTCATCAGAAGCGATACGCCATTATTTGTCGACATTATGACTTTCACAGTACTCCTGCTAGGAGCTCCTCCAGTTTGCCGAATTATTTCGACTGTTGACCAGGCATTTTGCCACCTTAAGAGAGTCATAGTTACTCCTGTCAGTTGTTCACCGTTCTACAAGCGTCACATATACAAGCTTACTCTTGCCAGTTCACCTGAATCGATACGCCATTATCTGTCGCATAAAGACTTTCACAGTACTCCTGCCGGGATCTTCTCAAGTATTCCGATGTGTTTCGCCAGTTGACGGGGCATTTGACTACCTTAAGAGACTCATAGTTGCTCCAGCCAGTGTCTCCCTGTTATACCACAGTCACATCTACAACCCTCCTCCGCCCCGTTCATCAGAAGCGATACGCCATTATTTGTCGACATTATGACTTTCACAGTACTCCTGCTAGGAGCTCCTCCAGTTTGCCGAATTATTTCGACTGTTGACCAGGCATTTTGCCACCTTAAGAGAGTCATAGTTACTCCTGTCAGTTGTTCACCGTTCTACAAGCGTCACATATACAAGCTTACTCTTGCCAGTTCACCTGAATCGATACGCCATTATCTGTCGCATAAAGACTTTCACAGTACTCCTGCCGGGATCTTCTCAAGTATTCCGATGTGTTTCGCCAGTTGACGGGGCATTTGACTACCTTAAGAGACTCATAGTTGCTCCAGCCAGTGTCTCCCTGTTATACCACAGTCACATCTACAACCCTCCTCCGCCCCGTTCATCAGAAGCGATACGCCATTATTTGTCGACATTATGACTTTCACAGTACTCCTGCTAGGAGCTCCTCCAGTTTGCCGATGTATTTCGCCTGTTGACGAGGCATTTGGCTACCTTTAGAGAGTCATAGATACTCCTGCCAACTGTTCCCCGTTTTATCACAGTCACATTTTCAAGCTTACTCTGGACATTTCACCTGAAGCGATACGCCATTATCTGTCGCATAAAGACTTTCATAGTACTCCTGCCGGGATCTTCTCGAGTTTGCCGATGAATTTCTTCAGTGATGAGGCATTTGGCAACCTTAAGAGAGTCATAGTTGCTCCTGTCAGTGTCTCCCCGTTAAACCAAAGTCACATCTACAAGCCTCCTCCACCCCCATTCACCAGAAGCGATACGCCATTATTTGCCGACATTATGACTTTCACAGTACTCCTGCTAGAAGCTACTCCAATTTGCCGATGTATTTCGCCTGTTGACGAGGCATTTGGCTACCTTAAGACAGTCATAGTTACTCCTGTCAGTTTTTCCCAGTTTTACAACAGTCACATCTACAAGATTACTGTGGCCAGTTCACCTGAAGCGATACGTCATTATCTGTCGACATAAAGACTTTCAAAGTTCTCCTGCCAGGAGCTTCTCGAGTTTGCCGATGTATTTCGCCAATTGACGAGGCATTTGGCTACCATAAGAGAGTCATAGTTACGCCTGCTAGTGTCTCCCTGTTAGACCACAGTCACATCTACAAGCCTCCTCTGTCCCGTTCACCAGAAGCCATACGCCATTATTTGTCCACATTACGACTTTCACAGTACTCCTGCTAGGAGCTCCTCCAGTTTGCCGAATTATTTCGCCTGTTGACCAGGCATTTTGCCACCTTAAGAGAGTCATAGTTACTCCTGTCCGTTACTCCCCGTTTTACAACAGCCACACCTACACGCTTACCCTTGCCAGTTCACCTGAAGCGATACGTCATTATCTGTCGAGATAAAGACTATCACAGTACTCCTGCCAGGAGCTTGTCGAGTTTGCCGATGTATTTCACCAGTTGACGATGCATTTGGCTAACTTTAGAGAGTCATAGTTACTCCTGCCAATTGTTCCCCGTTTTACCACAGTCACATTTTCAAGCATACTCTGGCCAGTTCACCTGAAGCGATACGTCATTATCTGTCGACATAAAGACTTTCAAAGTTCTCCTGCCAGGAGCTTCTCGAGTTTGCCGATGTATTTCGCCAATTGACGAGGCATTTGGCTACCTTAAGAGCGTCATAGTTACTCCAGCCAGTGTCTCCCCGTTAGACCACAGTCACATCTACAAGCCTGCTCTGTCCCGTTCACCAGAAGCCATACGCAATTATTTGTCGACATTATGACTTTCACAGTACTCCTGCTATTAGCTCCTCCAGTCTGCCGATATATTTCGCCTGTTGACGAATCATTTGGTTACCTTTAGAGAGTCGTAGTTACTCTTGTCAATTGTTCCACGTTTTACCACAGTCACATTTTCAAGCTTCCTCTAGCTAGTTCACCTGTAGCGATATGTCATTATCTGTCGCCATAAAGACTTTCACAGTACTCCTGCAAGGAGCTTCTCTAGTTTACCGATGCATTTCGCCAGTTGACGAGGCAGTTGGCTACCTTAAGAGCGTCATAGTTACTCCTGCCAGTATCTCCCCGTTAAACCACAATCACATCTACAACCCTCCTCCGCCCCATTCACCAGAAACGATACGCCATTATTTGTCGACATTATGACTTTCACAGTACTCCTGCTAGGAGCTCCTCCAGTTTGCCGAATTATTTCGCCTGTTGACGAGGCATTTTGCCACCTTAAGAGAGTCATAGTTACTCCTGTCCGTTACTCCCCGTTTTACAACAGCCACACCTACACGCTTACTCTTGCCAGTTCACCTGAAGCGATACGTCATTATCTGTCGAGATAAAGACTATCACAGTACTCCTGCCAGGAGCTTGTCGAGTTTGCCGATGTATTTCACCAGTTGACGATGCATTTGGCTAACTTTAGAGAGTCATAGTTACTCCTGCCAATTGTTCCCCGTTTTACCACAGTCACATTATCAAGCATACTCTGGCCAGTTCACCTGAAGCGATACGTCATTATCTGTCAACATAAAGACTTTCAAAGTTCTCCTGCCAGGAGCTTCTCGAGTTTGCCGATGTATTTCTCATATTGACGAGGCATTTGGCTACCTTAAGAGCGTCATAGTTATTCCTGCCAGTGTCTCCCCGTTAGACCACAGTCACATCTACAACCCTCCTCCGCCCCGTTCACCAGAAGCGATACGCCATTATTTGTCGACATTATGACTTTCACAGTACTCCTGCTAGGAGCTCCTCCAGTTTGCCGAATTATTTCGACTGTTGACCAGGCATTTTGCCACCTTAAGAGAGTCATAGTTACTCCTGTCAGTTGTTCACCGTTCTACAAGCGTCACATATACAAGCTTACTCTTGCCAGTTCACCTGAATCGATACGCCATTATCTGTCGCATAAAGACTTTCACAGTACTCCTGCCGGGATCTTCTCAAGTATTCCGATGTGTTTCGCCAGTTGACGGGGCATTTGACTACCTTAAGAGACTCATAGTTGCTCCAGCCAGTGTCTCCCTGTTATACCACAGTCACATCTACAACCCTCCTCCGCCCCGTTCATCAGAAGCGATACGCCATTATTTGTCGACATTATGACTTTCACAGTACTCCTGCTAGGAGCTCCTCCAGTTTGCCGAATTATTTCGACTGTTGACCAGGCATTTTGCCACCTTAAGAGAGTCATAGTTACTCCTGTCAGTTGTTCACCGTTCTACAAGCGTCACATATACAAGCTTACTCTTGCCAGTTCACCTGAATCGATACGCCATTATCTGTCGCATAAAGACTTTCACAGTACTCCTGCCGGGATCTTCTCAAGTATTCCGATGTGTTTCGCCAGTTGACGGGGCATTTGACTACCTTAAGAGACTCATAGTTGCTCCAGCCAGTGTCTCCCTGTTATACCACAGTCACATCTACAACCCTCCTCCGCCCCGTTCATCAGAAGCGATACGCCATTATTTGTCGACATTATGACTTCCACAGTACTCCTGCTAGGAGCTCCTCCAGTTTGCCGATGTATTTCGCCTGTTGACGAGGCATTTGGCTACCTTTAGAGAGTCATAGATACTCCTGCCAACTGTTCCCCGTTTTATCACAGTCACATTTTCAAGCTTACTCTGGACATTTCACCTGAAGCGATACGCCATTATCTGTCGCATAAAGACTTTCATAGTACTCCTGCCGGGATCTTCTCGAGTTTGCCGATGAATTTCTTCAGTGATGAGGCATTTGGCAACCTTAAGAGAGTCATAGTTGCTCCTGTCAGTGTCTCCCCGTTAAACCAAAGTCACATCTACAAGCCTCCTCCACCCCCATTCACCAGAAGCGATACGCCATTATTTGCCGACATTATGACTTTCACAGTACTCCTGCTAGAAGCTACTCCAATTTGCCGATGTATTTCGCCAATTGACGAGGCATTTGGCTACCATAAGAGAGTCATAGTTACGCCTGCTAGTGTCTCCCTGTTAGACCACAGTCACATCTACAAGCCTCCTCTGTCCCGTTCACCAGAAGCCATACGCCATTATTTGTCCACATTACGACTTTCACAGTACTCCTGCTAGGAGCTCCTCCAGTTTGCCGAATTATTTCGCCTGTTGACCAGGCATTTTGCCACCTTAAGAGAGTCATAGTTACTCCTGTCCGTTACTCCCCGTTTTACAACAGCCACACCTACACGCTTACCCTTGCCAGTTCACCTGAAGCGATACGTCATTATCTGTCGAGATAAAGACTATCACAGTACTCCTGCCAGGAGCTTGTCGAGTTTGCCGATGTATTTCACCAGTTGACGATGCATTTGGCTAACTTTAGAGAGTCATAGTTACTCCTGCCAATTGTTCCCCGTTTTACCACAGTCACATTTTCAAGCATACTCTGGCCAGTTCACCTGAAGCGATACGTCATTATCTGTCGACATAAAGACTTTCAAAGTTCTCCTGCCAGGAGCTTCTCGAGTTTGCCGATGTATTTCGCCAATTGACGAGGCATTTGGCTACCTTAAGAGCGTCATAGTTACTCCAGCCAGTGTCTCCCCGTTAGACCACAGTCACATCTACAAGCCTGCTCTGTCCCGTTCACCAGAAGCCATACGCAATTATTTGTCGACATTATGACTTTCACAGTACTCCTGCTATTAGCTCCTCCAGTCTGCCGATATATTTCGCCTGTTGACGAATCATTTGGTTACCTTTAGAGAGTCGTAGTTACTCTTGTCAATTGTTCCACGTTTTACCACAGTCACATTTTCAAGCTTCCTCTAGCTAGTTCACCTGTAGCGATATGTCATTATCTGTCGCCATAAAGACTTTCACAGTACTCCTGCCAGGAGCTTCTCTAGTTTACCGATGCATTTCGCCAGTTGACGAGGCAGTTGGCTACCTTAAGAGCGTCATAGTTACTCCTGCCAGTATCTCCCCGTTAAACCACAATCACATCTACAACCCTCCTCCGCCCCATTCACCAGAAACGATACGCCATTATTTGTCGACATTATGACTTTCACAGTACTCCTGCTAGGAGCTCCTCCAGTTTGCCGAATTATTTCGCCTGTTGACGAGGCATTTTGCCACCTTAAGAGAGTCATAGTTACTCCTGTCCGTTACTCCCCGTTTTACAACAGCCACACCTACACGCTTACTCTTGCCAGTTCACCTGAAGCGATACGTCATTATCTGTCGAGATAAAGACTATCACAGTACTCCTGCCAGGAGCTTGTCGAGTTTGCCGATGTATTTCACCAGTTGACGATGCATTTGGCTAACTTTAGAGAGTCATAGTTACTCCTGCCAATTGTTCCCCGTTTTACCACAGTCACATTTTCAAGCATACTCTGGCCAGTTCACCTGAAGCGATACGTCATTATCTGTCGACATAAAGACTTTCAAAGTTCTCCTGCCAGGAGCTTCTCGAGTTTGCCGATGTATTTCGCCAATTGACGAGGCATTTGGCTACCTTAAGAGCGTCATAGTTACTCCAGCCAGTGTCTCCCCGTTAGACCACAGTCACATCTACAAGCCTGCTCTGTCCCGTTCACCAGAAGCCATACGCAATTATTTGTCGACATTATGACTTTCACAGTACTCCTGCTATTAGCTCCTCCAGTCTGCCGATATATTTCGCCTGTTGACGAATCATTTGGTTACCTTTAGAGAGTCGTAGTTACTCTTGTCAATTGTTCCACGTTTTACCACAGTCACATTTTCAAGCTTCCTCTAGCTAGTTCACCTGTAGCGATATGTCATTATCTGTCGCCATAAAGACTTTCACAGTACTCCTGCCAGGAGCTTCTCTAGTTTACCGATGCATTTCGCCAGTTGACGAGGCAGTTGGCTACCTTAAGAGCGTCATAGTTACTCCTGCCAGTATCTCCCCGTTAAACCACAATCACATCTACAACCCTCCTCCGCCCCATTCACCAGAAACGATACGCCATTACTTGTCGACATTATGACTTTCACAGTACTCCTGCTAGGAGCTCCTCCAGTTTGCCGAATTATTTCGCCTGTTGACGAGGCATTTTGCCACCTTAAGAGAGTCATAGTTACTCCTGTCCGTTACTCCCCGTTTTACAACAGCCACACCTACACGCTTACTCTTGCCAGTTCACCTGAAGCGATACGTCATTATCTGTCGAGATAAAGACTATCACAGTACTCCTGCCAGGAGCTTGTCGAGTTTGCCGATGTATTTCACCAGTTGACGATGCATTTGGCTAACTTTAGAGAGTCATAGTTACTCCTGCCAATTGTTCCCCGTTTTACCACAGTCACATTATCAAGCATACTCTGGCCAGTTCACCTGAAGCGATACGTCATTATCTGTCAACATAAAGACTTTCAAAGTTCTCCTGCCAGGAGCTTCTCGAGTTTGCCGATGTATTTCTCATATTGACGAGGCATTTGGCTACCTTAAGAGCGTCATAGTTATTCCTGCCAGTGTCTCCCCGTTAGACCACAGTCACATCTACAACCCTCCTCCGCCCCGTTCACCAGAAGCGATACGCCATTATTTGTCGACATTATGACTTTCACAGTACTCCTGCTAGGAGCTCCTCCAGTTTGCCGAATTATTTCGACTGTTGACCAGGCATTTTGCCACCTTAAGAGAGTCATAGTTACTCCTGTCAGTTGTTCACCGTTCTACAAGCGTCACATATACAAGCTTACTCTTGCCAGTTCACCTGAATCGATACGCCATTATCTGTCGCATAAAGACTTTCACAGTACTCCTGCCGGGATCTTCTCAAGTATTCCGATGTGTTTCGCCAGTTGACGGGGCATTTGACTACCTTAAGAGACTCATAGTTGCTCCAGCCAGTGTCTCCCTGTTATACCACAGTCACATCTACAACCCTCCTCCGCCCCGTTCATCAGAAGCGATACGCCATTATTTGTCGACATTATGACTTTCACAGTACTCCTGCTAGGAGCTCCTCCAGTTTGCCGAATTATTTCGACTGTTGACCAGGCATTTTGCCACCTTAAGAGAGTCATAGTTACTCCTGTCAGTTGTTCACCGTTCTACAAGCGTCACATATACAAGCTTACTCTTGCCAGTTCACCTGAATCGATACGCCATTATCTGTCGCATAAAGACTTTCACAGTACTCCTGCCGGGATCTTCTCAAGTATTCCGATGTGTTTCGCCAGTTGACGGGGCATTTGACTACCTTAAGAGACTCATAGTTGCTCCAGCCAGTGTCTCCCTGTTATACCACAGTCACATCTACAACCCTCCTCCGCCCCGTTCATCAGAAGCGATACGCCATTATTTGTCGACATTATGACTTTCACAGTACTCCTGCTAGGAGCTCCTCCAGTTTGCCGATGTATTTCGCCTGTTGACGAGGCATTTGGCTACCTTTAGAGAGTCATAGATACTCCTGCCAACTGTTCCCCGTTTTATCACAGTCACATTTTCAAGCTTACTCTGGACATTTCACCTGAAGCGATACGCCATTATCTGTCGCATAAAGACTTTCATAGTACTCCTGCCGGGATCTTCTCGAGTTTGCCGATGAATTTCTTCAGTGATGAGGCATTTGGCAACCTTAAGAGAGTCATAGTTGCTCCTGTCAGTGTCTCCCCGTTAAACCAAAGTCACATCTACAAGCCTCCTCCACCCCCATTCACCAGAAGCGATACGCCATTATTTGCCGACATTATGACTTTCACAGTACTCCTGCTAGAAGCTACTCCAATTTGCCGATGTATTTCGCCTGTTGACGAGGCATTTGGCTACCTTAAGACAGTCATAGTTACTCCTGTCAGTTTTTCCCAGTTTTACAACAGTCACATCTACAAGATTACTGTGGCCAGTTCACCTGAAGCGATACGTCATTATCTGTCGACATAAAGACTTTCAAAGTTCTCCTGCCAGGAGCTTCTCGAGTTTGCCGATGTATTTCGCCAATTGACGAGGCATTTGGCTACCATAAGAGAGTCATAGTTACGCCTGCCAGTGTCTCCCTGTTAGACCAGAGTCACATCTACAAGCCTCCTCTGTCCCGTTCACCAGAAGCCATACGCCATTATTTGTCCACATTATGACTTTCACAGTACTCCTGCTAGGAGCTCCTCCAGTTTGCCGAATTATTTCGCCTGTTGACCAGGCATTTTGCCACCTTAAGAGAGTCATAGTTACTCCTGTCCGTTACTCCCCGTTTTACAACAGCCACACCTACACGCTTACCCTTGCCAGTTCACCTGAAGCGATACGTCATTATCTGTCGAGATAAAGACTATCACAGTACTCCTGCCAGGAGCTTGTCGAGTTTGCCGATGTATTTCACCAGTTGACGATGCATTTGGCTAACTTTAGAGAGTCATAGTTACTCCTGCCAATTGTTCCCCGTTTTACCACAGTCACATTATCAAGCATACTCTGGCCAGTTCACCTGAAGCGATACGTCATTATCTGTCGACATAAAGACTTTCAAAGTTCTCCTGCCAGGAGCTTCTCGAGTTTGCCGATGTATTTCGCCAATTGACGAGGCATTTGGCTACCTTAAGAGCGTCATAGTTACTCCTGCCAGTGTCTCCCCGTTAGACCACAGTCACATCTACAAGCCTGCTCTGTCCCGTTCACCAGAAGCCATACGCAATTATTTGTCGACATTATGACTTTCACAGTACTCCTGCTATTAGCTCCTCCAGTCTGCCGATATATTTCGCCTGTTGACGAATCATTTGGTTACCTTTAGAGAGTCGTAGTTACTCTTGTCAATTGTTCCACGTTTTACCACAGTCACATTTTCAAGCTTCCTCTAGCTAGTTCACCTGTAGCGATATGTCATTATCTGTCGCCATAAAGACTTTCACAGTACTCCTGCCAGGAGCTTCTCTAGTTTACCGATGCATTTCGCCAGTTGACGAGGCAGTTGGCAACCTTAAGAGCGTCATAGTTACTCCTGCCAGTATCTCCCCGTTAAACCACAATCACATCTACAACCCTCCTCCGCCCCATTCACCAGAAACGATACGCCATTATTTGTCGACATTATGACTTTCACAGTACTCCTGCTAGGAGCTCCTCCAGTTTGCCGAATTATTTCGCCTGTTGACGAGGCATTTTGCCACCTTAAGAGAGTCATAGTTACTCCTGTCCGTTACTCCCCGTTTTACAACAGCCACACCTACACGCTTACTCTTGCCAGTTCACCTGAAGCGATACGTCATTATCTGTCGAGATAAAGACTATCACAGTACTCCTGCCAGGAGCTTGTCGAGTTTGCCGATGTATTTCACCAGTTGACGATGCATTTGGCTAACTTTAGAGAGTCATAGTTACTCCTGCCAATTGTTCCCCGTTTTACCACAGTCACATTTTCAAGCATACTCTGGCCAGTTCACCTGAAGCGATACGTCATTATCTGTCGACATAAAGACTTTCAAAGTTCTCCTGCCAGGAGCTTCTCGAGTTTGCCGATGTATTTCGCCAATTGACGAGGCATTTGGCTACCTTAAGAGCGTCATAGTTACTCCAGCCAGTGTCTCCCCGTTAGACCACAGTCACATCTACAAGCCTGCTCTGTCCCGTTCACCAGAAGCCATACGCAATTATTTGTCGACATTATGACTTTCACAGTACTCCTGCTATTAGCTCCTCCAGTCTGCCGATATATTTCGCCTGTTGACGAATCATTTGGTTACCTTTAGAGAGTCGTAGTTACTCTTGTCAATTGTTCCACGTTTTACCACAGTCACATTTTCAAGCTTCCTCTAGCTAGTTCACCTGTAGCGATATGTCATTATCTGTCGCCATAAAGACTTTCACAGTACTCCTGCCAGGAGCTTCTCTAGTTTACCGATGCATTTCGCCAGTTGACGAGGCAGTTGGCTACCTTAAGAGCGTCATAGTTACTCCTGCCAGTATCTCCCCGTTAAACCACAATCACATCTACAACCCTCCTCCGCCCCATTCACCAGAAACGATACGCCATTATTTGTCGACATTATGACTTTCACAGTACTCCTGCTAGGAGCTCCTCCAGTTTGCCGAATTATTTCGCCTGTTGACGAGGCATTTTGCCACCTTAAGAGAGTCATAGTTACTCCTGTCCGTTACTCCCCGTTTTACAACAGCCACACCTACACGCTTACTCTTGCCAGTTCACCTGAAGCGATACGTCATTATCTGTCGAGATAAAGACTATCACAGTACTCCTGCCAGGAGCTTGTCGAGTTTGCCGATGTATTTCACCAGTTGACGATGCATTTGGCTAACTTTAGAGAGTCATAGTTACTCCTGCCAATTGTTCCCCGTTTTACCACAGTCACATTTTCAAGCATACTCTGGCCAGTTCACCTGAAGCGATACGTCATTATCTGTCGACATAAAGACTTTCAAAGTTCTCCTGCCAGGAGCTTCTCGAGTTTGCCGATGTATTTCGCCAATTGACGAGGCATTTGGCTACCTTAAGAGCGTCATAGTTACTCCTGCCAGTGTCTCCCCGTTAGACCACAGTCACATCTACAAGCCTGCTCTGTCCCGTTCACCAGAAGCCATACGCAATTATTTGTCGACATTATGACTTTCACAGTACTCCTGCTATTAGCTCCTCCAGTCTGCCGATATATTTCGCCTGTTGACGAATCATTTGGTTACCTTTAGAGAGTCGTAGTTACTCTTGTCAATTGTTCCACGTTTTACCACAGTCACATTTTCAAGCTTCCTCTAGCTAGTTCACCTGTAGCGATATGTCATTATCTGTCGCCATAAAGACTTTCACAGTACTCCTGCCAGGAGCTTCTCTAGTTTACCGATGCATTTCGCCAGTTGACGAGGCAGTTGGCAACCTTAAGAGCGTCATAGTTACTCCTGCCAGTATCTCCCCGTTAAACCACAATCACATCTACAACCCTCCTCCGCCCCATTCACCAGAAACGATACGCCATTATTTGTCGACATTATGACTTTCACAGTACTCCTGCTAGGAGCTCCTCCAGTTTGCCGAATTATTTCGCCTGTTGACGAGGCATTTTGCCACCTTAAGAGAGTCATAGTTACTCCTGTCCGTTACTCCCCGTTTTACAACAGCCACACCTACACGCTTACTCTTGCCAGTTCACCTGAAGCGATACGTCATTATCTGTCGAGATAAAGACTATCACAGTACTCCTGCCAGGAGCTTGTCGAGTTTGCCGATGTATTTCACCAGTTGACGATGCATTTGGCTAACTTTAGAGAGTCATAGTTACTCCTGCCAATTGTTCCCCGTTTTACCACAGTCACATTTTCAAGCATACTCTGGCCAGTTCACCTGAAGCGATACGTCATTATCTGTCGACATAAAGACTTTCAAAGTTCTCCTGCCAGGAGCTTCTCGAGTTTGCCGATGTATTTCGCCAATTGACGAGGCATTTGGCTACCTTAAGAGCGTCATAGTTACTCCAGCCAGTGTCTCCCCGTTAGACCACAGTCACATCTACAAGCCTGCTCTGTCCCGTTCACCAGAAGCCATACGCAATTATTTGTCGACATTATGACTTTCACAGTACTCCTGCTATTAGCTCCTCCAGTCTGCCGATATATTTCGCCTGTTGACGAATCATTTGGTTACCTTTAGAGAGTCGTAGTTACTCTTGTCAATTGTTCCACGTTTTACCACAGTCACATTTTCAAGCTTCCTCTAGCTAGTTCACCTGTAGCGATATGTCATTATCTGTCGCCATAAAGACTTTCACAGTACTCCTGCCAGGAGCTTCTCTAGTTTACCGATGCATTTCGCCAGTTGACGAGGCAGTTGGCTACCTTAAGAGCGTCATAGTTACTCCTGCCAGTATCTCCCCGTTAAACCACAATCACATCTACAACCCTCCTCCGCCCCATTCACCAGAAACGATACGCCATTATTTGTCGACATTATGACTTTCACAGTACTCCTGCTAGGAGCTCCTCCAGTTTGCCGAATTATTTCGCCTGTTGACGAGGCATTTTGCCACCTTAAGAGAGTCATAGTTACTCCTGTCCGTTACTCCCCGTTTTACAACAGCCACACCTACACGCTTACTCTTGCCAGTTCACCTGAAGCGATACGTCATTATCTGTCGAGATAAAGACTATCACAGTACTCCTGCCAGGAGCTTGTCGAGTTTGCCGATGTATTTCACCAGTTGACGATGCATTTGGCTAACTTTAGAGAGTCATAGTTACTCCTGCCAATTGTTCCCCGTTTTACCACAGTCACATTTTCAAGCATACTCTGGCCAGTTCACCTGAAGCGATACGTCATTATCTGTCGACATAAAGACTTTCAAAGTTCTCCTGCCAGGAGCTTCTCGAGTTTGCCGATGTATTTCGCCAATTGACGAGGCATTTGGCTACCTTAAGAGCGTCATAGTTACTCCTGCCAGTGTCTCCCCGTTAGACCACAGTCACATCTACAAGCCTGCTCTGTCCCGTTCACCAGAAGCCATACGCAATTATTTGTCGACATTATGACTTTCACAGTACTCCTGCTATTAGCTCCTCCAGTCTGCCGATATATTTCGCCTGTTGACGAATCATTTGGTTACCTTTAGAGAGTCGTAGTTACTCTTGTCAATTGTTCCACGTTTTACCACAGTCACATTTTCAAGCTTCCTCTAGCTAGTTCACCTGTAGCGATATGTCATTATCTGTCGCCATAAAGACTTTCACAGTACTCCTGCCAGGAGCTTCTCTAGTTTACCGATGCATTTCGCCAGTTGACGAGGCAGTTGGCAACCTTAAGAGCGTCATAGTTACTCCTGCCAGTATCTCCCCGTTAAACCACAATCACATCTACAACCCTCCTCCGCCCCATTCACCAGAAACGATACGCCATTATTTGTCGACATTATGACTTTCACAGTACTCCTGCTAGGAGCTCCTCCAGTTTGCCGAATTATTTCGCCTGTTGACGAGGCATTTTGCCACCTTAAGAGAGTCATAGTTACTCCTGTCCGTTACTCCCCGTTTTACAACAGCCACACCTACACGCTTACTCTTGCCAGTTCACCTGAAGCGATACGTCATTATCTGTCGAGATAAAGACTATCACAGTACTCCTGCCAGGAGCTTGTCGAGTTTGCCGATGTATTTCACCAGTTGACGATGCATTTGGCTAACTTTAGAGAGTCATAGTTACTCCTGCCAATTGTTCCCCGTTTTACCACAGTCACATTTTCAAGCATACTCTGGCCAGTTCACCTGAAGCGATACGTCATTATCTGTCGACATAAAGACTTTCAAAGTTCTCCTGCCAGGAGCTTCTCGAGTTTGCCGATGTATTTCGCCAATTGACGAGGCATTTGGCTACCTTAAGAGCGTCATAGTTACTCCAGCCAGTGTCTCCCCGTTAGACCACAGTCACATCTACAAGCCTGCTCTGTCCCGTTCACCAGAAGCCATACGCAATTATTTGTCGACATTATGACTTTCACAGTACTCCTGCTATTAGCTCCTCCAGTCTGCCGATATATTTCGCCTGTTGACGAATCATTTGGTTACCTTTAGAGAGTCGTAGTTACTCTTGTCAATTGTTCCACGTTTTACCACAGTCACATTTTCAAGCTTCCTCTAGCTAGTTCACCTGTAGCGATATGTCATTATCTGTCGCCATAAAGACTTTCACAGTACTCCTGCCAGGAGCTTCTCTAGTTTACCGATGCATTTCGCCAGTTGACGAGGCAGTTGGCTACCTTAAGAGCGTCATAGTTACTCCTGCCAGTATCTCCCCGTTAAACCACAATCACATCTACAACCCTCCTCCGCCCCATTCACCAGAAACGATACGCCATTATTTGTCGACATTATGACTTTCACAGTACTCCTGCTAGGAGCTCCTCCAGTTTGCCGAATTATTTCGCCTGTTGACGAGGCATTTTGCCACCTTAAGAGAGTCATAGTTACTCCTGTCCGTTACTCCCCGTTTTACAACAGCCACACCTACACGCTTACTCTTGCCAGTTCACCTGAAGCGATACGTCATTATCTGTCGAGATAAAGACTATCACAGTACTCCTGCCAGGAGCTTGTCGAGTTTGCCGATGTATTTCACCAGTTGACGATGCATTTGGCTAACTTTAGAGAGTCATAGTTACTCCTGCCAATTGTTCCCCGTTTTACCACAGTCACATTTTCAAGCATACTCTGGCCAGTTCACCTGAAGCGATACGTCATTATCTGTCGACATAAAGACTTTCAAAGTTCTCCTGCCAGGAGCTTCTCGAGTTTGCCGATGTATTTCGCCAATTGACGAGGCATTTGGCTACCTTAAGAGCGTCATAGTTACTCCTGCCAGTGTCTCCCCGTTAGACCACAGTCACATCTACAAGCCTGCTCTGTCCCGTTCACCAGAAGCCATACGCAATTATTTGTCGACATTATGACTTTCACAGTACTCCTGCTATTAGCTCCTCCAGTCTGCCGATATATTTCGCCTGTTGACGAATCATTTGGTTACCTTTAGAGAGTCGTAGTTACTCTTGTCAATTGTTCCACGTTTTACCACAGTCACATTTTCAAGCTTCCTCTAGCTAGTTCACCTGTAGCGATATGTCATTATCTGTCGCCATAAAGACTTTCACAGTACTCCTGCCAGGAGCTTCTCTAGTTTACCGATGCATTTCGCCAGTTGACGAGGCAGTTGGCTACCTTAAGAGCGTCATAGTTACTCCTGCCAGTATCTCCCCGTTAAACCACAATCACATCTACAACCCTCCTCCGCCCCATTCACCAGAAACGATACGCCATTATTTGTCGACATTATGACTTTCACAGTACTCCTGCTAGGAGCTCCTCCAGTTTGCCGAATTATTTCGCCTGTTGACGAGGCATTTTGCCACCTTAAGAGAGTCATAGTTACTCCTGTCCGTTACTCCCCGTTTTACAACAGCCACACCTACACGCTTACTCTTGCCAGTTCACCTGAAGCGATACGTCATTATCTGTCGAGATAAAGACTATCACAGTACTCCTGCCAGGAGCTTGTCGAGTTTGCCGATGTATTTCACCAGTTGACGATGCATTTGGCTAACTTTAGAGAGTCATAGTTACTCCTGCCAATTGTTCCCCGTTTTACCACAGTCACATTTTCAAGCATACTCTGGCCAGTTCACCTGAAGCGATACGTCATTATCTGTCGACATAAAGACTTTCAAAGTTCTCCTGCCAGGAGCTTCTCGAGTTTGCCGATGTATTTCGCCAATTGACGAGGCATTTGGCTACCTTAAGAGCGTCATAGTTACTCCAGCCAGTGTCTCCCCGTTAGACCACAGTCACATCTACAAGCCTGCTCTGTCCCGTTCACCAGAAGCCATACGCAATTATTTGTCGACATTATGACTTTCACAGTACTCCTGCTATTAGCTCCTCCAGTCTGCCGATATATTTCGCCTGTTGACGAATCATTTGGTTACCTTTAGAGAGTCGTAGTTACTCTTGTCAATTGTTCCACGTTTTACCACAGTCACATTTTCAAGCTTCCTCTAGCTAGTTCACCTGTAGCGATATGTCATTATCTGTCGCCATAAAGACTTTCACAGTACTCCTGCCAGGAGCTTCTCTCGTTTACCGATGCATTTCGCCAGTTGACGAGGCAGTTGGCTACCTTAAGAGCGTCATAGTTACTCCTGCCAGTATCTCCCCGTTAAACCACAATCACATCTACAACCCTCCTCCGCCCCATTCACCAGAAACGATACGCCATTATTTGTCGACATTATGACTTTCACAGTACTCCTGCTAGGAGCTCCTCCAGTTTGCCGAATTATTTCGCCTGTTGACGAGGCATTTTGCCACCTTAAGAGAGTCATAGTTACTCCTGTCCGTTACTCCCCGTTTTACAACAGCCACACCTACACGCTTACTCTTGCCAGTTCACCTGAAGCGATACGTCATTATCTGTCGAGATAAAGACTATCACAGTACTCCTGCCAGGAGCTTGTCGAGTTTGCCGATGTATTTCACCAGTTGACGATGCATTTGGCTAACTTTAGAGAGTCATAGTTACTCCTGCCAATTGTTCCCCGTTTTACCACAGTCACATTTTCAAGCATACTCTGGCCAGTTCACCTGAAGCGATACGTCATTATCTGTCGACATAAAGACTTTCAAAGTTCTCCTGCCAGGAGCTTCTCGAGTTTGCCGATGTATTTCGCCAATTGACGAGGCATTTGGCTACCTTAAGAGCGTCATAGTTACTCCAGCCAGTGTCTCCCCGTTAGACCACAGTCACATCTACAAGCCTGCTCTGTCCCGTTCACCAGAAGCCATACGCAATTATTTGTCGACATTATGACTTTCACAGTACTCCTGCTATTAGCTCCTCCAGTCTGCCGATATATTTCGCCTGTTGACGAATCATTTGGTTACCTTTAGAGAGTCGTAGTTACTCTTGTCAATTGTTCCACGTTTTACCACAGTCACATTTTCAAGCTTCCTCTAGCTAGTTCACCTGTAGCGATATGTCATTATCTGTCGCCATAAAGACTTTCACAGTACTCCTGCCAGGAGCTTCTCTAGTTTACCGATGCATTTCGCCAGTTGACGAGGCAGTTGGCTACCTTAAGAGCGTCATAGTTACTCCTGCCAGTATCTCCCCGTTAAACCACAATCACATCTACAACCCTCCTCCGCCCCATTCACCAGAAACGATACGCCATTATTTGTCGACATTATGACTTTCACAGTACTCCTGCTAGGAGCTCCTCCAGTTTGCCGAATTATTTCGCCTGTTGACGAGGCATTTTGCCACCTTAAGAGAGTCATAGTTACTCCTGTCCGTTACTCCCCGTTTTACAACAGCCACACCTACACGCTTACTCTTGCCAGTTCACCTGAAGCGATACGTCATTATCTGTCGAGATAAAGACTATCACAGTACTCCTGCCAGGAGCTTGTCGAGTTTGCCGATGTATTTCACCAGTTGACGATGCATTTGGCTAACTTTAGAGAGTCATAGTTACTCCTGCCAATTGTTCCCCGTTTTACCACAGTCACATTTTCAAGCATACTCTGGCCAGTTCACCTGAAGCGATACGTCATTATCTGTCGACATAAAGACTTTCAAAGTTCTCCTGCCAGGAGCTTCTCGAGTTTGCCGATGTATGTCGCCAATTGACGAGGCATTTGGCTACCTTAAGAGCGTCATAGTTACTCCAGCCAGTGTCTCCCCGTTAGACCACAGTCACATCTACAAGCCTGCTCTGTCCCGTTCACCAGAAGCCATACGCAATTATTTGTCGACATTATGACTTTCACAGTACTCCTGCTATTAGCTCCTCCAGTCTGCCGATATATTTCGCCTGTTGACGAATCATTTGGTTACCTTTAGAGAGTCGTAGTTACTCTTGTCAATTGTTCCACGTTTTACCACAGTCACATTTTCAAGCTTCCTCTAGCTAGTTCACCTGTAGCGATATGTCATTATCTGTCGCCATAAAGACTTTCACAGTACTCCTGCCAGGAGCTTCTCTAGTTTACCGATGCATTTCGCCAGTTGACGAGGCAGTTGGCTACCTTAAGAGCGTCATAGTTACTCCTGCCAGTATCTCCCCGTTAAACCACAATCACATCTACAACCCTCCTCCGCCCCATTCACCAGAAACGATACGCCATTATTTGTCGACATTATGACTTTCACAGTACTCCTGCTAGGAGCTCCTCCAGTTTGCCGAATTATTTCGCCTGTTGACGAGGCATTTTGCCACCTTAAGAGAGTCATAGTTACTCCTGTCCGTTACTCCCCGTTTTACAACAGCCACACCTACACGCTTACTCTTGCCAGTTCACCTGAAGCGATACGTCATTATCTGTCGAGATAAAGACTATCACAGTACTCCTGCCAGGAGCTTGTCGAGTTTGCCGATGTATTTCACCAGTTGACGATGCATTTGGCTAACTTTAGAGAGTCATAGTTACTCCTGCCAATTGTTCCCCGTTTTACCACAGTCACATTTTCAAGCATACTCTGGCCAGTTCACCTGAAGCGATACGTCATTATCTGTCGACATAAAGACTTTCAAAGTTCTCCTGCCAGGAGCTTCTCGAGTTTGCCGATGTATTTCGCCAATTGACGAGGCATTTGGCTACCTTAAGAGCGTCATAGTTACTCCTGCCAGTGTCTCCCCGTTAGACCACAGTCACATCTACAAGCCTGCTCTGTCCCGTTCACCAGAAGCCATACGCAATTATTTGTCGACATTATGACTTTCACAGTACTCCTGCTATTAGCTCCTCCAGTCTGCCGATATATTTCGCCTGTTGACGAATCATTTGGTTACCTTTAGAGAGTCGTAGTTACTCTTGTCAATTGTTCCACGTTTTACCACAGTCACATTTTCAAGCTTCCTCTAGCTAGTTCACCTGTAGCGATATGTCATTATCTGTCGCCATAAAGACTTTCACAGTACTCCTGCCAGGAGCTTCTCTAGTTTACCGATGCATTTCGCCAGTTGACGAGGCAGTTGGCTACCTTAAGAGCGTCATAGTTACTCCTGCCAGTATCTCCCCGTTAAACCACAATCACATCTACAACCCTCCTCCGCCCCATTCACCAGAAACGATACGCCATTATTTGTCGACATTATGACTTTCACAGTACTCCTGCTAGGAGCTCCTCCAGTTTGCCGAATTATTTCGCCTGTTGACGAGGCATTTTGCCACCTTAAGAGAGTCATAGTTACTCCTGTCCGTTACTCCCCGTTTTACAACAGCCACACCTACACGCTTACTCTTGCCAGTTCACCTGAAGCGATACGTCATTATCTGTCGAGATAAAGACTATCACAGTACTCCTGCCAGGAGCTTGTCGAGTTTGCCGATGTATTTCACCAGTTGACGATGCATTTGGCTAACTTTAGAGAGTCATAGTTACTCCTGCCAATTGTTCCCCGTTTTACCACAGTCACATTTTCAAGCATACTCTGGCCAGTTCACCTGAAGCGATACGTCATTATCTGTCGACATAAAGACTTTCAAAGTTCTCCTGCCAGGAGCTTCTCGAGTTTGCCGATGTATGTCGCCAATTGACGAGGCATTTGGCTACCTTAAGAGCGTCATAGTTACTCCAGCCAGTGTCTCCCCGTTAGACCACAGTCACATCTACAAGCCTGCTCTGTCCCGTTCACCAGAAGCCATACGCAATTATTTGTCGACATTATGACTTTCACAGTACTCCTGCTATTAGCTCCTCCAGTCTGCCGATATATTTCGCCTGTTGACGAATCATTTGGTTACCTTTAGAGAGTCGTAGTTACTCTTGTCAATTGTTCCACGTTTTACCACAGTCACATTTTCAAGCTTCCTCTAGCTAGTTCACCTGTAGCGATATGTCATTATCTGTCGCCATAAAGACTTTCACAGTACTCCTGCCAGGAGCTTCTCTAGTTTACCGATGCATTTCGCCAGTTGACGAGGCAGTTGGCTACCTTAAGAGCGTCATAGTTACTCCTGCCAGTATCTCCCCGTTAAACCACAATCACATCTACAACCCTCCTCCGCCCCATTCACCAGAAACGATACGCCATTATTTGTCGACATTATGACTTTCACAGTACTCCTGCTAGGAGCTCCTCCAGTTTGCCGAATTATTTCGCCTGTTGACGAGGCATTTTGCCACCTTAAGAGAGTCATAGTTACTCCTGTCCGTTACTCCCCGTTTTACAACAGCCACACCTACACGCTTACTCTTGCCAGTTCACCTGAAGCGATACGTCATTATCTGTCGAGATAAAGACTATCACAGTACTCCTGCCAGGAGCTTGTCGAGTTTGCCGATGTATTTCACCAGTTGACGATGCATTTGGCTAACTTTAGAGAGTCATAGTTACTCCTGCCAATTGTTCCCCGTTTTACCACAGTCACATTTTCAAGCATACTCTGGCCAGTTCACCTGAAGCGATACGTCATTATCTGTCGACATAAAGACTTTCAAAGTTCTCCTGCCAGGAGCTTCTCGAGTTTGCCGATGTATTTCGCCAATTGACGAGGCATTTGGCTACCTTAAGAGCGTCATAGTTACTCCTGCCAGTGTCTCCCCGTTAGACCACAGTCACATCTACAAGCCTGCTCTGTCCCGTTCACCAGAAGCCATACGCAATTATTTGTCGACATTATGACTTTCACAGTACTCCTGCTATTAGCTCCTCCAGTCTGCCGATATATTTCGCCTGTTGACGAATCATTTGGTTACCTTTAGAGAGTCGTAGTTACTCTTGTCAATTGTTCCACGTTTTACCACAGTCACATTTTCAAGCTTCCTCTAGCTAGTTCACCTGTAGCGATATGTCATTATCTGTCGCCATAAAGACTTTCACAGTACTCCTGCCAGGAGCTTCTCTAGTTTACCGATGCATTTCGCCAGTTGACGAGGCAGTTGGCTACCTTAAGAGCGTCATAGTTACTCCTGCCAGTATCTCCCCGTTAAACCACAATCACATCTACAACCCTCCTCCGCCCCATTCACCAGAAACGATACGCCATTATTTGTCGACATTATGACTTTCACAGTACTCCTGCTAGGAGCTCCTCCAGTTTGCCGAATTATTTCGCCTGTTGACGAGGCATTTTGCCACCTTAAGAGAGTCATACTTACTCCTGTCCGTTACTCCCCGTTTTACAACAGCCACACCTACACGCTTACTCTTGCCAGTTCACCTGAAGCGATACGTCATTATCTGTCGAGATAAAGACTATCACAGTACTCCTGCCAGGAGCTTGTCGAGTTTGCCGATGTATTTCACCAGTTGACGATGCATTTGGCTAACTTTAGAGAGTCATAGTTACTCCTGCCAATTGTTCCCCGTTTTACCACAGTCACATTTTCAAGCATACTCTGGCCAGTTCACCTGAAGCGATACGTCATTATCTGTCGACATAAAGACTTTCAAAGTTCTCCTGCCAGGAGCTTCTCGAGTTTGCCGATGTATTTCGCCAATTGACGAGGCATTTGGCTACCTTAAGAGCGTCATAGTTACTCCAGCCAGTGTCTCCCAGTTAGACCACAGTCACATCTACAAGCCTGCTCTGTCCCGTTCACCAGAAGCCATACGCAATTATTTGTCGACATTATGACTTTCACAGTACTCCTGCTATTAGCTCCTCCAGTCTGCCGATATATTTCGCCTGTTGACGAATCATTTGGTTACCTTTAGAGAGTCGTAGTTACTCTTGTCAATTGTTCCACGTTTTACCACAGTCACATTTTCAAGCTTCCTCTAGCTAGTTCACCTGTAGCGATATGTCATTATCTGTCGCCATAAAGACTTTCACAGTACTCCTGCCAGGAGCTTCTCTCGTTTACCGATGCATTTCGCCAGTTGACGAGGCAGTTGGCTACCTTAAGAGCGTCATAGTTACTCCTGCCAGTATCTCCCCGTTAAACCACAATCACATCTACAACCCTCCTCCGCCCCATTCACCAGAAACGATACGCCATTATTTGTCGACATTATGACTTTCACAGTACTCCTGCTAGGAGCTCCTCCAGTTTGCCGAATTATTTCGCCTGTTGACGAGGCATTTTGCCACCTTAAGAGAGTCATAGTTACTCCTGTCCGTTACTCCCCGTTTTACAACAGCCACACCTACACGCTTACTCTTGCCAGTTCACCTGAAGCGATACGTCATTATCTGTCGAGATAAAGACTATCACAGTACTCCTGCCAGGAGCTTGTCGAGTTTGCCGATGTATTTCACCAGTTGACGATGCATTTGGCTAACTTTAGAGAGTCATAGTTACTCCTGCCAATTGTTCCCCGTTTTACCACAGTCACATTTTCAAGCATACTCTGGCCAGTTCACCTGAAGCGATACGTCATTATCTGTCGACATAAAGACTTTCAAAGTTCTCCTGCCAGGAGCTTCTCGAGTTTGCCGATGTATTTCGCCAATTGACGAGGCATTTGGCTACCTTAAGAGCGTCATAGTTACTCCAGCCAGTGTCTCCCCGTTAGACCACAGTCACATCTACAAGCCTGCTCTGTCCCGTTCACCAGAAGCCATACGCAATTATTTGTCGACATTATGACTTTCACAGTACTCCTGCTATTAGCTCCTCCAGTCTGCCGATATATTTCGCCTGTTGACGAATCATTTGGTTACCTTTAGAGAGTCGTAGTTACTCTTGTCAATTGTTCCACGTTTTACCACAGTCACATTTTCAAGCTTCCTCTAGCTAGTTCACCTGTAGCGATATGTCATTATCTGTCGCCATAAAGACTTTCACAGTACTCCTGCCAGGAGCTTCTCTCGTTTACCGATGCATTTCGCCAGTTGACGAGGCAGTTGGCTACCTTAAGAGCGTCATAGTTACTCCTGCCAGTATCTCCCCGTTAAACCACAATCACATCTACAACCCTCCTCCGCCCCATTCACCAGAAACGATACGCCATTATTTGTCGACATTATGACTTTCACAGTACTCCTGCTAGGAGCTCCTCCAGTTTGCCGAATTATTTCGCCTGTTGACGAGGCATTTTGCCACCTTAAGAGAGTCATAGTTACTCCTGTCCGTTACTCCCCGTTTTACAACAGCCACACCTACACGCTTACTCTTGCCAGTTCACCTGAAGCGATACGTCATTATCTGTCGAGATAAAGACTATCACAGTACTCCTGCCAGGAGCTTGTCGAGTTTGCCGATGTATTTCACCAGTTGACGATGCATTTGGCTAACTTTAGAGAGTCATAGTTACTCCTGCCAATTGTTCCCCGTTTTACCACAGTCACATTTTGAAGCATACTCTGGCCAGTTCACCTGAAGCGATACGTCATTATCTGTCGACATAAAGACTTTCAAAGTTCTCCTGCCAGGAGCTTCTCGAGTTTGCCGATGTATTTCGCCAATTGACGAGGCATTTGGCTACCTTAAGAGCGTCATAGTTACTCCAGCCAGTGTCTCCCCGTTAGACCACAGTCACATCTACAAGCCTGCTCTGTCCCGTTCACCAGAAGCCATACGCAATTATTTGTCGACATTATGACTTTCACAGTACTCCTGCTATTAGCTCCTCCAGTCTGCCGATATATTTCGCCTGTTGACGAATCATTTGGTTACCTTTAGAGAGTCGTAGTTACTCTTGTCAATTGTTCCACGTTTTACCACAGTCACATTTTCAAGCTTCCTCTAGCTAGTTCACCTGTAGCGATATGTCATTATCTGTCGCCATAAAGACTTTCACAGTACTCCTGCCAGGAGCTTCTCTCGTTTACCGATGCATTTCGCCAGTTGACGAGGCAGTTGGCTACCTTAAGAGCGTCATAGTTACTCCTGCCAGTATCTCCCCGTTAAACCACAATCACATCTACAACCCTCCTCCGCCCCATTCACCAGAAACGATACGCCATTATTTGTCGACATTATGACTTTCACAGTACTCCTGCTAGGAGCTCCTCCAGTTTGCCGAATTATTTCGCCTGTTGACGAGGCATTTTGCCACCTTAAGAGAGTCATAGTTACTCCTGTCCGTTACTCCCCGTTTTACAACAGCCACACCTACACGCTTACTCTTGCCAGTTCACCTGAAGCGATACGTCATTATCTGTCGAGATAAAGACTATCACAGTACTCCTGCCAGGAGCTTGTCGAGTTTGCCGATGTATTTCACCAGTTGACGATGCATTTGGCTAACTTTAGAGAGTCATAGTTACTCCTGCCAATTGTTCCCCGTTTTACCACAGTCACATTTTCAAGCATACTCTGGCCAGTTCACCTGAAGCGATACGTCATTATCTGTCGACATAAAGACTTTCAAAGTTCTCCTGCCAGGAGCTTCTCGAGTTTGCCGATGTATTTCGCCAATTGACGAGGCATTTGGCTACCTTAAGAGCGTCATAGTTACTCCAGCCAGTGTCTCCCCGTTAGACCACAGTCACATCTACAAGCCTGCTCTGTCCCGTTCACCAGAAGCCATACGCAATTATTTGTCGACATTATGACTTTCACAGTACTCCTGCTATTAGCTCCTCCAGTCTGCCGATATATTTCGCCTGTTGACGAATCATTTGGTTACCTTTAGAGAGTCGTAGTTACTCTTGTCAATTGTTCCACGTTTTACCACAGTCACATTTTCAAGCTTCCTCTAGCTAGTTCACCTGTAGCGATATGTCATTATCTGTCGCCATAAAGACTTTCACAGTACTCCTGCCAGGAGCTTCTCTAGTTTACCGATGCATTTCGCCAGTTGACGAGGCAGTTGGCTACCTTAAGAGCGTCATAGTTACTCCTGCCAGTATCTCCCCGTTAAACCACAATCACATCTACAACCCTCCTCCGCCCCATTCACCAGAAACGATACGCCATTATTTGTCGACATTATGACTTTCACAGTACTCCTGCTAGGAGCTCCTCCAGTTTGCCGAATTATTTCGCCTGTTGACGAGGCATTTTGCCACCTTAAGAGAGTCATAGTTACTCCTGTCCGTTACTCCCCGTTTTACAACAGCCACACCTACACGCTTACTCTTGCCAGTTCACCTGAAGCGATACGTCATTATCTGTCGAGATAAAGACTATCACAGTACTCCTGCCAGGAGCTTGTCGAGTTTGCCGATGTATTTCACCAGTTGACGATGCATTTGGCTAACTTTAGAGAGTCATAGTTACTCCTGCCAATTGTTCCCCGTTTTACCACAGTCACATTTTCAAGCATACTCTGGCCAGTTCACCTGAAGCGATACGTCATTATCTGTCGACATAAAGACTTTCAAAGTTCTCCTGCCAGGAGCTTCTCGAGTTTGCCGATGTATGTCGCCAATTGACGAGGCATTTGGCTACCTTAAGAGCGTCATAGTTACTCCAGCCAGTGTCTCCCCGTTAGACCACAGTCACATCTACAAGCCTGCTCTGTCCCGTTCACCAGAAGCCATACGCAATTATTTGTCGACATTATGACTTTCACAGTACTCCTGCTATTAGCTCCTCCAGTCTGCCGATATATTTCGCCTGTTGACGAATCATTTGGTTACCTTTAGAGAGTCGTAGTTACTCTTGTCAATTGTTCCACGTTTTACCACAGTCACATTTTCAAGCTTCCTCTAGCTAGTTCACCTGTAGCGATATGTCATTATCTGTCGCCATAAAGACTTTCACAGTACTCCTGCCAGGAGCTTCTCTAGTTTACCGATGCATTTCGCCAGTTGACGAGGCAGTTGGCTACCTTAAGAGCGTCATAGTTACTCCTGCCAGTATCTCCCCGTTAAACCACAATCACATCTACAACCCTCCTCCGCCCCATTCACCAGAAACGATACGCCATTATTTGTCGACATTATGACTTTCACAGTACTCCTGCTAGGAGCTCCTCCAGTTTGCCGAATTATTTCGCCTGTTGACGAGGCATTTTGCCACCTTAAGAGAGTCATAGTTACTCCTGTCCGTTACTCCCCGTTTTACAACAGCCACACCTACACGCTTACTCTTGCCAGTTCACCTGAAGCGATACGTCATTATCTGTCGAGATAAAGACTATCACAGTACTCCTGCCAGGAGCTTGTCGAGTTTGCCGATGTATTTCACCAGTTGACGATGCATTTGGCTAACTTTAGAGAGTCATAGTTACTCCTGCCAATTGTTCCCCGTTTTACCACAGTCACATTTTCAAGCATACTCTGGCCAGTTCACCTGAAGCGATACGTCATTATCTGTCGACATAAAGACTTTCAAAGTTCTCCTGCCAGGAGCTTCTCGAGTTTGCCGATGTATTTCGCCAATTGACGAGGCATTTGGCTACCTTAAGAGCGTCATAGTTACTCCTGCCAGTGTCTCCCCGTTAGACCACAGTCACATCTACAAGCCTGCTCTGTCCCGTTCACCAGAAGCCATACGCAATTATTTGTCGACATTATGACTTTCACAGTACTCCTGCTATTAGCTCCTCCAGTCTGCCGATATATTTCGCCTGTTGACGAATCATTTGGTTACCTTTAGAGAGTCGTAGTTACTCTTGTCAATTGTTCCACGTTTTACCACAGTCACATTTTCAAGCTTCCTCTAGCTAGTTCACCTGTAGCGATATGTCATTATCTGTCGCCATAAAGACTTTCACAGTACTCCTGCCAGGAGCTTCTCTAGTTTACCGATGCATTTCGCCAGTTGACGAGGCAGTTGGCTACCTTAAGAGCGTCATAGTTACTCCTGCCAGTATCTCCCCGTTAAACCACAATCACATCTACAACCCTCCTCCGCCCCATTCACCAGAAACGATACGCCATTATTTGTCGACATTATGACTTTCACAGTACTCCTGCTAGGAGCTCCTCCAGTTTGCCGAATTATTTCGCCTGTTGACGAGGCATTTTGCCACCTTAAGAGAGTCATACTTACTCCTGTCCGTTACTCCCCGTTTTACAACAGCCACACCTACACGCTTACTCTTGCCAGTTCACCTGAAGCGATACGTCATTATCTGTCGAGATAAAGACTATCACAGTACTCCTGCCAGGAGCTTGTCGAGTTTGCCGATGTATTTCACCAGTTGACGATGCATTTGGCTAACTTTAGAGAGTCATAGTTACTCCTGCCAATTGTTCCCCGTTTTACCACAGTCACATTTTCAAGCATACTCTGGCCAGTTCACCTGAAGCGATACGTCATTATCTGTCGACATAAAGACTTTCAAAGTTCTCCTGCCAGGAGCTTCTCGAGTTTGCCGATGTATTTCGCCAATTGACGAGGCATTTGGCTACCTTAAGAGCGTCATAGTTACTCCAGCCAGTGTCTCCCAGTTAGACCACAGTCACATCTACAAGCCTGCTCTGTCCCGTTCACCAGAAGCCATACGCAATTATTTGTCGACATTATGACTTTCACAGTACTCCTGCTATTAGCTCCTCCAGTCTGCCGATATATTTCGCCTGTTGACGAATCATTTGGTTACCTTTAGAGAGTCGTAGTTACTCTTGTCAATTGTTCCACGTTTTACCACAGTCACATTTTCAAGCTTCCTCTAGCTAGTTCACCTGTAGCGATATGTCATTATCTGTCGCCATAAAGACTTTCACAGTACTCCTGCCAGGAGCTTCTCTCGTTTACCGATGCATTTCGCCAGTTGACGAGGCAGTTGGCTACCTTAAGAGCGTCATAGTTACTCCTGCCAGTATCTCCCCGTTAAACCACAATCACATCTACAACCCTCCTCCGCCCCATTCACCAGAAACGATACGCCATTATTTGTCGACATTATGACTTTCACAGTACTCCTGCTAGGAGCTCCTCCAGTTTGCCGAATTATTTCGCCTGTTGACGAGGCATTTTGCCACCTTAAGAGAGTCATAGTTACTCCTGTCCGTTACTCCCCGTTTTACAACAGCCACACCTACACGCTTACTCTTGCCAGTTCACCTGAAGCGATACGTCATTATCTGTCGAGATAAAGACTATCACAGTACTCCTGCCAGGAGCTTGTCGAGTTTGCCGATGTATTTCACCAGTTGACGATGCATTTGGCTAACTTTAGAGAGTCATAGTTACTCCTGCCAATTGTTCCCCGTTTTACCACAGTCACATTTTCAAGCATACTCTGGCCAGTTCACCTGAAGCGATACGTCATTATCTGTCGACATAAAGACTTTCAAAGTTCTCCTGCCAGGAGCTTCTCGAGTTTGCCGATGTATTTCGCCAATTGACGAGGCATTTGGCTACCTTAAGAGCGTCATAGTTACTCCAGCCAGTGTCTCCCCGTTAGACCACAGTCACATCTACAAGCCTGCTCTGTCCCGTTCACCAGAAGCCATACGCAATTATTTGTCGACATTATGACTTTCACAGTACTCCTGCTATTAGCTCCTCCAGTCTGCCGATATATTTCGCCTGTTGACGAATCATTTGGTTACCTTTAGAGAGTCGTAGTTACTCTTGTCAATTGTTCCACGTTTTACCACAGTCACATTTTCAAGCTTCCTCTAGCTAGTTCACCTGTAGCGATATGTCATTATCTGTCGCCATAAAGACTTTCACAGTACTCCTGCCAGGAGCTTCTCTAGTTTACCGATGCATTTCGCCAGTTGACGAGGCAGTTGGCTACCTTAAGAGCGTCATAGTTACTCCTGCCAGTATCTCCCCGTTAAACCACAATCACATCTACAACCCTCCTCCGCCCCATTCACCAGAAACGATACGCCATTATTTGTCGACATTATGACTTTCACAGTACTCCTGCTAGGAGCTCCTCCAGTTTGCCGAATTATTTCGCCTGTTGACGAGGCATTTTGCCACCTTAAGAGAGTCATAGTTACTCCTGTCCGTTACTCCCCGTTTTACAACAGCCACACCTACACGCTTACTCTTGCCAGTTCACCTGAAGCGATACGTCATTATCTGTCGAGATAAAGACTATCACAGTACTCCTGCCAGGAGCTTGTCGAGTTTGCCGATGTATTTCACCAGTTGACGATGCATTTGGCTAACTTTAGAGAGTCATAGTTACTCCTGCCAATTGTTCCCCGTTTTACCACAGTCACATTTTCAAGCATACTCTGGCCAGTTCACCTGAAGCGATACGTCATTATCTGTCGACATAAAGACTTTCAAAGTTCTCCTGCCAGGAGCTTCTCGAGTTTGCCGATGTATTTCGCCAATTGACGAGGCATTTGGCTACCTTAAGAGCGTCATAGTTACTCCTGCCAGTGTCTCCCCGTTAGACCACAGTCACATCTACAAGCCTGCTCTGTCCCGTTCACCAGAAGCCATACGCAATTATTTGTCGACATTATGACTTTCACAGTACTCCTGCTATTAGCTCCTCCAGTCTGCCGATATATTTCGCCTGTTGACGAATCATTTGGTTACCTTTAGAGAGTCGTAGTTACTCTTGTCAATTGTTCCACGTTTTACCACAGTCACATTTTCAAGCTTCCTCTAGCTAGTTCACCTGTAGCGATATGTCATTATCTGTCGCCATAAAGACTTTCACAGTACTCCTGCCAGGAGCTTCTCTAGTTTACCGATGCATTTCGCCAGTTGACGAGGCAGTTGGCTACCTTAAGAGCGTCATAGTTACTCCTGCCAGTATCTCCCCGTTAAACCACAATCACATCTACAACCCTCCTCCGCCCCATTCACCAGAAACGATACGCCATTATTTGTCGACATTATGACTTTCACAGTACTCCTGCTAGGAGCTCCTCCAGTTTGCCGAATTATTTCGCCTGTTGACGAGGCATTTTGCCACCTTAAGAGAGTCATAGTTACTCCTGTCCGTTACTCCCCGTTTTACAACAGCCACACCTACACGCTTACTCTTGCCAGTTCACCTGAAGCGATACGTCATTATCTGTCGAGATAAAGACTATCACAGTACTCCTGCCAGGAGCTTGTCGAGTTTGCCGATGTATTTCACCAGTTGACGATGCATTTGGCTAACTTTAGAGAGTCATAGTTACTCCTGCCAATTGTTCCCCGTTTTACCACAGTCACATTTTCAAGCATACTCTGGCCAGTTCACCTGAAGCGATACGTCATTATCTGTCGACATAAAGACTTTCAAAGTTCTCCTGCCAGGAGCTTCTCGAGTTTGCCGATGTATTTCGCCAATTGACGAGGCATTTGGCTACCTTAAGAGCGTCATAGTTACTCCAGCCAGTGTCTCCCCGTTAGACCACAGTCACATCTACAAGCCTGCTCTGTCCCGTTCACCAGAAGCCATACGCAATTATTTGTCGACATTATGACTTTCACAGTACTCCTGCTATTAGCTCCTCCAGTCTGCCGATATATTTCGCCTGTTGACGAATCATTTGGTTACCTTTAGAGAGTCGTAGTTACTCTTGTCAATTGTTCCACGTTTTACCACAGTCACATTTTCAAGCTTCCTCTAGCTAGTTCACCTGTAGCGATATGTCATTATCTGTCGCCATAAAGACTTTCACAGTACTCCTGCCAGGAGCTTCTCTAGTTTACCGATGCATTTCGCCAGTTGACGAGGCAGTTGGCTACCTTAAGAGCGTCATAGTTACTCCTGCCAGTATCTCCCCGTTAAACCACAATCACATCTACAACCCTCCTCCGCCCCATTCACCAGAAACGATACGCCATTATTTGTCGACATTATGACTTTCACAGTACTCCTGCTAGGAGCTCCTCCAGTTTGCCGAATTATTTCGCCTGTTGACGAGGCATTTTGCCACCTTAAGAGAGTCATAGTTACTCCTGTCCGTTACTCCCCGTTTTACAACAGCCACACCTACACGCTTACTCTTGCCAGTTCACCTGAAGCGATACGTCATTATCTGTCGAGATAAAGACTATCACAGTACTCCTGCCAGGAGCTTGTCGAGTTTGCCGATGTATTTCACCAGTTGACGATGCATTTGGCTAACTTTAGAGAGTCATAGTTACTCCTGCCAATTGTTCCCCGTTTTACCACAGTCACATTTTCAAGCATACTCTGGCCAGTTCACCTGAAGCGATACGTCATTATCTGTCGACATAAAGACTTTCAAAGTTCTCCTGCCAGGAGCTTCTCGAGTTTGCCGATGTATTTCGCCAATTGACGAGGCATTTGGCTACCTTAAGAGCGTCATAGTTACTCCAGCCAGTGTCTCCCCGTTAGACCACAGTCACATCTACAAGCCTGCTCTGTCCCGTTCACCAGAAGCCATACGCAATTATTTGTCGACATTATGACTTTCACAGTACTCCTGCTATTAGCTCCTCCAGTCTGCCGATATATTTCGCCTGTTGACGAATCATTTGGTTACCTTTAGAGAGTCGTAGTTACTCTTGTCAATTGTTCCACGTTTTACCACAGTCACATTTTCAAGCTTCCTCTAGCTAGTTCACCTGTAGCGATATGTCATTATCTGTCGCCATAAAGACTTTCACAGTACTCCTGCCAGGAGCTTCTCTAGTTTACCGATGCATTTCGCCAGTTGACGAGGCAGTTGGCTACCTTAAGAGCGTCATAGTTACTCCTGCCAGTATCTCCCCGTTAAACCACAATCACATCTACAACCCTCCTCCGCCCCATTCACCAGAAACGATACGCCATTATTTGTCGACATTATGACTTTCACAGTACTCCTGCTAGGAGCTCCTCCAGTTTGCCGAATTATTTCGCCTGTTGACGAGGCATTTTGCCACCTTAAGAGAGTCATAGTTACTCCTGTCCGTTACTCCCCGTTTTACAACAGCCACACCTACACGCTTACTCTTGCCAGTTCACCTGAAGCGATACGTCATTATCTGTCGAGATAAAGACTATCACAGTACTCCTGCCAGGAGCTTGTCGAGTTTGCCGATGTATTTCACCAGTTGACGATGCATTTGGCTAACTTTAGAGAGTCATAGTTACTCCTGCCAATTGTTCCCCGTTTTACCACAGTCACATTTTCAAGCATACTCTGGCCAGTTCACCTGAAGCGATACGTCATTATCTGTCGACATAAAGACTTTCAAAGTTCTCCTGCCAGGAGCTTCTCGAGTTTGCCGATGTATGTCGCCAATTGACGAGGCATTTGGCTACCTTAAGAGCGTCATAGTTACTCCAGCCAGTGTCTCCCCGTTAGACCACAGTCACATCTACAAGCCTGCTCTGTCCCGTTCACCAGAAGCCATACGCAATTATTTGTCGACATTATGACTTTCACAGTACTCCTGCTATTAGCTCCTCCAGTCTGCCGATATATTTCGCCTGTTGACGAATCATTTGGTTACCTTTAGAGAGTCGTAGTTACTCTTGTCAATTGTTCCACGTTTTACCACAGTCACATTTTCAAGCTTCCTCTAGCTAGTTCACCTGTAGCGATATGTCATTATCTGTCGCCATAAAGACTTTCACAGTACTCCTGCCAGGAGCTTCTCTAGTTTACCGATGCATTTCGCCAGTTGACGAGGCAGTTGGCTACCTTAAGAGCGTCATAGTTACTCCTGCCAGTATCTCCCCGTTAAACCACAATCACATCTACAACCCTCCTCCGCCCCATTCACCAGAAACGATACGCCATTATTTGTCGACATTATGACTTTCACAGTACTCCTGCTAGGAGCTCCTCCAGTTTGCCGAATTATTTCGCCTGTTGACGAGGCATTTTGCCACCTTAAGAGAGTCATAGTTACTCCTGTCCGTTACTCCCCGTTTTACAACAGCCACACCTACACGCTTACTCTTGCCAGTTCACCTGAAGCGATACGTCATTATCTGTCGAGATAAAGACTATCACAGTACTCCTGCCAGGAGCTTGTCGAGTTTGCCGATGTATTTCACCAGTTGACGATGCATTTGGCTAACTTTAGAGAGTCATAGTTACTCCTGCCAATTGTTCCCCGTTTTACCACAGTCACATTTTCAAGCATACTCTGGCCAGTTCACCTGAAGCGATACGTCATTATCTGTCGACATAAAGACTTTCAAAGTTCTCCTGCCAGGAGCTTCTCGAGTTTGCCGATGTATTTCGCCAATTGACGAGGCATTTGGCTACCTTAAGAGCGTCATAGTTACTCCTGCCAGTGTCTCCCCGTTAGACCACAGTCACATCTACAAGCCTGCTCTGTCCCGTTCACCAGAAGCCATACGCAATTATTTGTCGACATTATGACTTTCACAGTACTCCTGCTATTAGCTCCTCCAGTCTGCCGATATATTTCGCCTGTTGACGAATCATTTGGTTACCTTTAGAGAGTCGTAGTTACTCTTGTCAATTGTTCCACGTTTTACCACAGTCACATTTTCAAGCTTCCTCTAGCTAGTTCACCTGTAGCGATATGTCATTATCTGTCGCCATAAAGACTTTCACAGTACTCCTGCCAGGAGCTTCTCTAGTTTACCGATGCATTTCGCCAGTTGACGAGGCAGTTGGCTACCTTAAGAGCGTCATAGTTACTCCTGCCAGTATCTCCCCGTTAAACCACAATCACATCTACAACCCTCCTCCGCCCCATTCACCAGAAACGATACGCCATTATTTGTCGACATTATGACTTTCACAGTACTCCTGCTAGGAGCTCCTCCAGTTTGCCGAATTATTTCGCCTGTTGACGAGGCATTTTGCCACCTTAAGAGAGTCATACTTACTCCTGTCCGTTACTCCCCGTTTTACAACAGCCACACCTACACGCTTACTCTTGCCAGTTCACCTGAAGCGATACGTCATTATCTGTCGAGATAAAGACTATCACAGTACTCCTGCCAGGAGCTTGTCGAGTTTGCCGATGTATTTCACCAGTTGACGATGCATTTGGCTAACTTTAGAGAGTCATAGTTACTCCTGCCAATTGTTCCCCGTTTTACCACAGTCACATTTTCAAGCATACTCTGGCCAGTTCACCTGAAGCGATACGTCATTATCTGTCGACATAAAGACTTTCAAAGTTCTCCTGCCAGGAGCTTCTCGAGTTTGCCGATGTATTTCGCCAATTGACGAGGCATTTGGCTACCTTAAGAGCGTCATAGTTACTCCAGCCAGTGTCTCCCCGTTAGACCACAGTCACATCTACAAGCCTGCTCTGTCCCGTTCACCAGAAGCCATACGCAATTATTTGTCGACATTATGACTTTCACAGTACTCCTGCTATTAGCTCCTCCAGTCTGCCGATATATTTCGCCTGTTGACGAATCATTTGGTTACCTTTAGAGAGTCGTAGTTACTCTTGTCAATTGTTCCACGTTTTACCACAGTCACATTTTCAAGCTTCCTCTAGCTAGTTCACCTGTAGCGATATGTCATTATCTGTCGCCATAAAGACTTTCACAGTACTCCTGCCAGGAGCTTCTCTCGTTTACCGATGCATTTCGCCAGTTGACGAGGCAGTTGGCTACCTTAAGAGCGTCATAGTTACTCCTGCCAGTATCTCCCCGTTAAACCACAATCACATCTACAACCCTCCTCCGCCCCATTCACCAGAAACGATACGCCATTATTTGTCGACATTATGACTTTCACAGTACTCCTGCTAGGAGCTCCTCCAGTTTGCCGAATTATTTCGCCTGTTGACGAGGCATTTTGCCACCTTAAGAGAGTCATAGTTACTCCTGTCCGTTACTCCCCGTTTTACAACAGCCACACCTACACGCTTACTCTTGCCAGTTCACCTGAAGCGATACGTCATTATCTGTCGAGATAAAGACTATCACAGTACTCCTGCCAGGAGCTTGTCGAGTTTGCCGATGTATTTCACCAGTTGACGATGCATTTGGCTAACTTTAGAGAGTCATAGTTACTCCTGCCAATTGTTCCCCGTTTTACCACAGTCACATTTTCAAGCATACTCTGGCCAGTTCACCTGAAGCGATACGTCATTATCTGTCGACATAAAGACTTTCAAAGTTCTCCTGCCAGGAGCTTCTCGAGTTTGCCGATGTATTTCGCCAATTGACGAGGCATTTGGCTACCTTAAGAGCGTCATAGTTACTCCAGCCAGTGTCTCCCCGTTAGACCACAGTCACATCTACAAGCCTGCTCTGTCCCGTTCACCAGAAGCCATACGCAATTATTTGTCGACATTATGACTTTCACAGTACTCCTGCTATTAGCTCCTCCAGTCTGCCGATATATTTCGCCTGTTGACGAATCATTTGGTTACCTTTAGAGAGTCGTAGTTACTCTTGTCAATTGTTCCACGTTTTACCACAGTCACATTTTCAAGCTTCCTCTAGCTAGTTCACCTGTAGCGATATGTCATTATCTGTCGCCATAAAGACTTTCACAGTACTCCTGCCAGGAGCTTCTCTAGTTTACCGATGCATTTCGCCAGTTGACGAGGCAGTTGGCTACCTTAAGAGCGTCATAGTTACTCCTGCCAGTATCTCCCCGTTAAACCACAATCACATCTACAACCCTCCTCCGCCCCATTCACCAGAAACGATACGCCATTATTTGTCGACATTATGACTTTCACAGTACTCCTGCTAGGAGCTCCTCCAGTTTGCCGAATTATTTCGCCTGTTGACGAGGCATTTTGCCACCTTAAGAGAGTCATAGTTACTCCTGTCCGTTACTCCCCGTTTTACAACAGCCACACCTACACGCTTACTCTTGCCAGTTCACCTGAAGCGATACGTCATTATCTGTCGAGATAAAGACTATCACAGTACTCCTGCCAGGAGCTTGTCGAGTTTGCCGATGTATTTCACCAGTTGACGATGCATTTGGCTAACTTTAGAGAGTCATAGTTACTCCTGCCAATTGTTCCCCGTTTTACCACAGTCACATTTTCAAGCATACTCTGGCCAGTTCACCTGAAGCGATACGTCATTATCTGTCGACATAAAGACTTTCAAAGTTCTCCTGCCAGGAGCTTCTCGAGTTTGCCGATGTATTTCGCCAATTGACGAGGCATTTGGCTACCTTAAGAGCGTCATAGTTACTCCTGCCAGTGTCTCCCCGTTAGACCACAGTCACATCTACAAGCCTGCTCTGTCCCGTTCACCAGAAGCCATACGCAATTATTTGTCGACATTATGACTTTCACAGTACTCCTGCTATTAGCTCCTCCAGTCTGCCGATATATTTCGCCTGTTGACGAATCATTTGGTTACCTTTAGAGAGTCGTAGTTACTCTTGTCAATTGTTCCACGTTTTACCACAGTCACATTTTCAAGCTTCCTCTAGCTAGTTCACCTGTAGCGATATGTCATTATCTGTCGCCATAAAGACTTTCACAGTACTCCTGCCAGGAGCTTCTCTAGTTTACCGATGCATTTCGCCAGTTGACGAGGCAGTTGGCTACCTTAAGAGCGTCATAGTTACTCCTGCCAGTATCTCCCCGTTAAACCACAATCACATCTACAACCCTCCTCCGCCCCATTCACCAGAAACGATACGCCATTATTTGTCGACATTATGACTTTCACAGTACTCCTGCTAGGAGCTCCTCCAGTTTGCCGAATTATTTCGCCTGTTGACGAGGCATTTTGCCACCTTAAGAGAGTCATAGTTACTCCTGTCCGTTACTCCCCGTTTTACAACAGCCACACCTACACGCTTACTCTTGCCAGTTCACCTGAAGCGATACGTCATTATCTGTCGAGATAAAGACTATCACAGTACTCCTGCCAGGAGCTTGTCGAGTTTGCCGATGTATTTCACCAGTTGACGATGCATTTGGCTAACTTTAGAGAGTCATAGTTACTCCTGCCAATTGTTCCCCGTTTTACCACAGTCACATTTTCAAGCATACTCTGGCCAGTTCACCTGAAGCGATACGTCATTATCTGTCGACATAAAGACTTTCAAAGTTCTCCTGCCAGGAGCTTCTCGAGTTTGCCGATGTATTTCGCCAATTGACGAGGCATTTGGCTACCTTAAGAGCGTCATAGTTACTCCAGCCAGTGTCTCCCCGTTAGACCACAGTCACATCTACAAGCCTGCTCTGTCCCGTTCACCAGAAGCCATACGCAATTATTTGTCGACATTATGACTTTCACAGTACTCCTGCTATTAGCTCCTCCAGTCTGCCGATATATTTCGCCTGTTGACGAATCATTTGGTTACCTTTAGAGAGTCGTAGTTACTCTTGTCAATTGTTCCACGTTTTACCACAGTCACATTTTCAAGCTTCCTCTAGCTAGTTCACCTGTAGCGATATGTCATTATCTGTCGCCATAAAGACTTTCACAGTACTCCTGCCAGGAGCTTCTCTAGTTTACCGATGCATTTCGCCAGTTGACGAGGCAGTTGGCTACCTTAAGAGCGTCATAGTTACTCCTGCCAGTATCTCCCCGTTAAACCACAATCACATCTACAACCCTCCTCCGCCCCATTCACCAGAAACGATACGCCATTATTTGTCGACATTATGACTTTCACAGTACTCCTGCTAGGAGCTCCTCCAGTTTGCCGAATTATTTCGCCTGTTGACGAGGCATTTTGCCACCTTAAGAGAGTCATAGTTACTCCTGTCCGTTACTCCCCGTTTTACAACAGCCACACCTACACGCTTACTCTTGCCAGTTCACCTGAAGCGATACGTCATTATCTGTCGAGATAAAGACTATCACAGTACTCCTGCCAGGAGCTTGTCGAGTTTGCCGATGTATTTCACCAGTTGACGATGCATTTGGCTAACTTTAGAGAGTCATAGTTACTCCTGCCAATTGTTCCCCGTTTTACCACAGTCACATTTTCAAGCATACTCTGGCCAGTTCACCTGAAGCGATACGTCATTATCTGTCGACATAAAGACTTTCAAAGTTCTCCTGCCAGGAGCTTCTCGAGTTTGCCGATGTATTTCGCCAATTGACGAGGCATTTGGCTACCTTAAGAGCGTCATAGTTACTCCAGCCAGTGTCTCCCCGTTAGACCACAGTCACATCTACAAGCCTGCTCTGTCCCGTTCACCAGAAGCCATACGCAATTATTTGTCGACATTATGACTTTCACAGTACTCCTGCTATTAGCTCCTCCAGTCTGCCGATATATTTCGCCTGTTGACGAATCATTTGGTTACCTTTAGAGAGTCGTAGTTACTCTTGTCAATTGTTCCACGTTTTACCACAGTCACATTTTCAAGCTTCCTCTAGCTAGTTCACCTGTAGCGATATGTCATTATCTGTCGCCATAAAGACTTTCACAGTACTCCTGCCAGGAGCTTCTCTAGTTTACCGATGCATTTCGCCAGTTGACGAGGCAGTTGGCTACCTTAAGAGCGTCATAGTTACTCCTGCCAGTATCTCCCCGTTAAACCACAATCACATCTACAACCCTCCTCCGCCCCATTCACCAGAAACGATACGCCATTATTTGTCGACATTATGACTTTCACAGTACTCCTGCTAGGAGCTCCTCCAGTTTGCCGAATTATTTCGCCTGTTGACGAGGCATTTTGCCACCTTAAGAGAGTCATAGTTACTCCTGTCCGTTACTCCCCGTTTTACAACAGCCACACCTACACGCTTACTCTTGCCAGTTCACCTGAAGCGATACGTCATTATCTGTCGAGATAAAGACTATCACAGTACTCCTGCCAGGAGCTTGTCGAGTTTGCCGATGTATTTCACCAGTTGACGATGCATTTGGCTAACTTTAGAGAGTCATAGTTACTCCTGCCAATTGTTCCCCGTTTTACCACAGTCACATTTTCAAGCATACTCTGGCCAGTTCACCTGAAGCGATACGTCATTATCTGTCGACATAAAGACTTTCAAAGTTCTCCTGCCAGGAGCTTCTCGAGTTTGCCGATGTATTTCGCCAATTGACGAGGCATTTGGCTACCTTAAGAGCGTCATAGTTACTCCAGCCAGTGTCTCCCCGTTAGACCACAGTCACATCTACAAGCCTGCTCTGTCCCGTTCACCAGAAGCCATATGCAATTATTTGTCGACATTATGACTTTCACAGTACTCCTGCTATTAGCTCCTCCAGTCTGCCGATATATTTCGCCTGTTGACGAATCATTTGGTTACCTTTAGAGAGTCGTAGTTACTCTTGTCAATTGTTCCACGTTTTACCACAGTCACATTTTCAAGCTTCCTCTAGCTAGTTCACCTGTAGCGATATGTCATTATCTGTCGCCATAAAGACTTTCACAGTACTCCTGCCAGGAGCTTCTCTAGTTTACCGATGCATTTCGCCAGTTGACGAGGCAGTTGGCTACCTTAAGAGCGTCATAGTTACTCCTGCCAGTATCTCCCCGTTAAACCACAATCACATCTACAACCCTCCTCCGCCCCATTCACCAGAAACGATACGCCATTATTTGTCGACATTATGACTTTCACAGTACTCCTGCTAGGAGCTCCTCCAGTTTGCCGAATTATTTCGCCTGTTGACGAGGCATTTTGCCACCTTAAGAGAGTCATAGTTACTCCTGTCCGTTACTCCCCGTTTTACAACAGCCACACCTACACGCTTACTCTTGCCAGTTCACCTGAAGCGATACGTCATTATCTGTCGAGATAAAGACTATCACAGTACTCCTGCCAGGAGCTTGTCGAGTTTGCCGATGTATTTCACCAGTTGACGATGCATTTGGCTAACTTTAGAGAGTCATAGTTACTCCTGCCAATTGTTCCCCGTTTTACCACAGTCACATTTTCAAGCATACTCTGGCCAGTTCACCTGAAGCGATACGTCATTATCTGTCGACATAAAGACTTTCAAAGTTCTCCTGCCAGGAGCTTCTCGAGTTTGCCGATGTATTTCGCCAATTGACGAGGCATTTGGCTACCTTAAGAGCGTCATAGTTACTCCTGCCAGTGTCTCCCCGTTAGACCACAGTCACATCTACAAGCCTGCTCTGTCCCGTTCACCAGAAGCCATACGCAATTATTTGTCGACATTATGACTTTCACAGTACTCCTGCTATTAGCTCCTCCAGTCTGCCGATATATTTCGCCTGTTGACGAATCATTTGGTTACCTTTAGAGAGTCGTAGTTACTCTTGTCAATTGTTCCACGTTTTACCACAGTCACATTTTCAAGCTTCCTCTAGCTAGTTCACCTGTAGCGATATGTCATTATCTGTCGCCATAAAGACTTTCACAGTACTCCTGCCAGGAGCTTCTCTAGTTTACCGATGCATTTCGCCAGTTGACGAGGCAGTTGGCTACCTTAAGAGCGTCATAGTTACTCCTGCCAGTATCTCCCCGTTAAACCACAATCACATCTACAACCCTCCTCCGCCCCATTCACCAGAAACGATACGCCATTATTTGTCGACATTATGACTTTCACAGTACTCCTGCTAGGAGCTCCTCCAGTTTGCCGAATTATTTCGCCTGTTGACGAGGCATTTTGCCACCTTAAGAGAGTCATAGTTACTCCTGTCCGTTACTCCCCGTTTTACAACAGCCACACCTACACGCTTACTCTTGCCAGTTCACCTGAAGCGATACGTCATTATCTGTCGAGATAAAGACTATCACAGTACTCCTGCCAGGAGCTTGTCGAGTTTGCCGATGTATTTCACCAGTTGACGATGCATTTGGCTAACTTTAGAGAGTCATAGTTACTCCTGCCAATTGTTCCCCGTTTTACCACAGTCACATTTTCAAGCATACTCTGGCCAGTTCACCTGAAGCGATACGTCATTATCTGTCGACATAAAGACTTTCAAAGTTCTCCTGCCAGGAGCTTCTCGAGTTTGCCGATGTATTTCGCCAATTGACGAGGCATTTGGCTACCTTAAGAGCGTCATAGTTACTCCAGCCAGTGTCTCCCCGTTAGACCACAGTCACATCTACAAGCCTGCTCTGTCCCGTTCACCAGAAGCCATACGCAATTATTTGTCGACATTATGACTTTCACAGTACTCCTGCTATTAGCTCCTCCAGTCTGCCGATATATTTCGCCTGTTGACGAATCATTTGGTTACCTTTAGAGAGTCGTAGTTACTCTTGTCAATTGTTCCACGTTTTACCACAGTCACATTTTCAAGCTTCCTCTAGCTAGTTCACCTGTAGCGATATGTCATTATCTGTCGCCATAAAGACTTTCACAGTACTCCTGCCAGGAGCTTCTCTAGTTTACCGATGCATTTCGCCAGTTGACGAGGCAGTTGGCTACCTTAAGAGCGTCATAGTTACTCCTGCCAGTATCTCCCCGTTAAACCACAATCACATCTACAACCCTCCTCCGCCCCATTCACCAGAAACGATACGCCATTATTTGTCGACATTATGACTTTCACAGTACTCCTGCTAGGAGCTCCTCCAGTTTGCCGAATTATTTCGCCTGTTGACGAGGCATTTTGCCACCTTAAGAGAGTCATAGTTACTCCTGTCCGTTACTCCCCGTTTTACAACAGCCACACCTACACGCTTACTCTTGCCAGTTCACCTGAAGCGATACGTCATTATCTGTCGAGATAAAGACTATCACAGTACTCCTGCCAGGAGCTTGTCGAGTTTGCCGATGTATTTCACCAGTTGACGATGCATTTGGCTAACTTTAGAGAGTCATAGTTACTCCTGCCAATTGTTCCCCGTTTTACCACAGTCACATTTTCAAGCATACTCTGGCCAGTTCACCTGAAGCGATACGTCATTATCTGTCGACATAAAGACTTTCAAAGTTCTCCTGCCAGGAGCTTCTCGAGTTTGCCGATGTATTTCGCCAATTGACGAGGCATTTGGCTACCTTAAGAGCGTCATAGTTACTCCTGCCAGTGTCTCCCCGTTAGACCACAGTCACATCTACAAGCCTGCTCTGTCCCGTTCACCAGAAGCCATACGCAATTATTTGTCGACATTATGACTTTCACAGTACTCCTGCTATTAGCTCCTCCAGTCTGCCGATATATTTCGCCTGTTGACGAATCATTTGGTTACCTTTAGAGAGTCGTAGTTACTCTTGTCAATTGTTCCACGTTTTACCACAGTCACATTTTCAAGCTTCCTCTAGCTAGTTCACCTGTAGCGATATGTCATTATCTGTCGCCATAAAGACTTTCACAGTACTCCTGCCAGGAGCTTCTCTAGTTTACCGATGCATTTCGCCAGTTGACGAGGCAGTTGGCTACCTTAAGAGCGTCATAGTTACTCCTGCCAGTATCTCCCCGTTAAACCACAATCACATCTACAACCCTCCTCCGCCCCATTCACCAGAAACGATACGCCATTATTTGTCGACATTATGACTTTCACAGTACTCCTGCTAGGAGCTCCTCCAGTTTGCCGAATTATTTCGCCTGTTGACGAGGCATTTTGCCACCTTAAGAGAGTCATAGTTACTCCTGTCCGTTACTCCCCGTTTTACAACAGCCACACCTACACGCTTACTCTTGCCAGTTCACCTGAAGCGATACGTCATTATCTGTCGAGATAAAGACTATCACAGTACTCCTGCCAGGAGCTTGTCGAGTTTGCCGATGTATTTCACCAGTTGACGATGCATTTGGCTAACTTTAGAGAGTCATAGTTACTCCTGCCAATTGTTCCCCGTTTTACCACAGTCACATTTTCAAGCATACTCTGGCCAGTTCACCTGAAGCGATACGTCATTATCTGTCGACATAAAGACTTTCAAAGTTCTCCTGCCAGGAGCTTCTCGAGTTTGCCGATGTATTTCGCCAATTGACGAGGCATTTGGCTACCTTAAGAGCGTCATAGTTACTCCAGCCAGTGTCTCCCCGTTAGACCACAGTCACATCTACAAGCCTGCTCTGTCCCGTTCACCAGAAGCCATACGCAATTATTTGTCGACATTATGACTTTCACAGTACTCCTGCTATTAGCTCCTCCAGTCTGCCGATATATTTCGCCTGTTGACGAATCATTTGGTTACCTTTAGAGAGTCGTAGTTACTCTTGTCAATTGTTCCACGTTTTACCACAGTCACATTTTCAAGCTTCCTCTAGCTAGTTCACCTGTAGCGATATGTCATTATCTGTCGCCATAAAGACTTTCACAGTACTCCTGCCAGGAGCTTCTCTAGTTTACCGATGCATTTCGCCAGTTGACGAGGCAGTTGGCTACCTTAAGAGCGTCATAGTTACTCCTGCCAGTATCTCCCCGTTAAACCACAATCACATCTACAACCCTCCTCCGCCCCATTCACCAGAAACGATACGCCATTATTTGTCGACATTATGACTTTCACAGTACTCCTGCTAGGAGCTCCTCCAGTTTGCCGAATTATTTCGCCTGTTGACGAGGCATTTTGCCACCTTAAGAGAGTCATAGTTACTCCTGTCCGTTACTCCCCGTTTTACAACAGCCACACCTACACGCTTACTCTTGCCAGTTCACCTGAAGCGATACGTCATTATCTGTCGAGATAAAGACTATCACAGTACTCCTGCCAGGAGCTTGTCGAGTTTGCCGATGTATTTCACCAGTTGACGATGCATTTGGCTAACTTTAGAGAGTCATAGTTACTCCTGCCAATTGTTCCCCGTTTTACCACAGTCACATTTTCAAGCATACTCTGGCCAGTTCACCTGAAGCGATACGTCATTATCTGTCGACATAAAGACTTTCAAAGTTCTCCTGCCAGGAGCTTCTCGAGTTTGCCGATGTATTTCGCCAATTGACGAGGCATTTGGCTACCTTAAGAGCGTCATAGTTACTCCTGCCAGTGTCTCCCCGTTAGACCACAGTCACATCTACAAGCCTGCTCTGTCCCGTTCACCAGAAGCCATACGCAATTATTTGTCGACATTATGACTTTCACAGTACTCCTGCTATTAGCTCCTCCAGTCTGCCGATATATTTCGCCTGTTGACGAATCATTTGGTTACCTTTAGAGAGTCGTAGTTACTCTTGTCAATTGTTCCACGTTTTACCACAGTCACATTTTCAAGCTTCCTCTAGCTAGTTCACCTGTAGCGATATGTCATTATCTGTCGCCATAAAGACTTTCACAGTACTCCTGCCAGGAGCTTCTCTAGTTTACCGATGCATTTCGCCAGTTGACGAGGCAGTTGGCTACCTTAAGAGCGTCATAGTTACTCCTGCCAGTATCTCCCCGTTAAACCACAATCACATCTACAACCCTCCTCCGCCCCATTCACCAGAAACGATACGCCATTATTTGTCGACATTATGACTTTCACAGTACTCCTGCTAGGAGCTCCTCCAGTTTGCCGAATTATTTCGCCTGTTGACGAGGCATTTTGCCACCTTAAGAGAGTCATAGTTACTCCTGTCCGTTACTCCCCGTTTTACAACAGCCACACCTACACGCTTACTCTTGCCAGTTCACCTGAAGCGATACGTCATTATCTGTCGAGATAAAGACTATCACAGTACTCCTGCCAGGAGCTTGTCGAGTTTGCCGATGTATTTCACCAGTTGACGATGCATTTGGCTAACTTTAGAGAGTCATAGTTACTCCTGCCAATTGTTCCCCGTTTTACCACAGTCACATTTTCAAGCATACTCTGGCCAGTTCACCTGAAGCGATACGTCATTATCTGTCGACATAAAGACTTTCAAAGTTCTCCTGCCAGGAGCTTCTCGAGTTTGCCGATGTATTTCGCCAATTGACGAGGCATTTGGCTACCTTAAGAGCGTCATAGTTACTCCAGCCAGTGTCTCCCCGTTAGACCACAGTCACATCTACAAGCCTGCTCTGTCCCGTTCACCAGAAGCCATACGCAATTATTTGTCGACATTATGACTTTCACAGTACTCCTGCTATTAGCTCCTCCAGTCTGCCGATATATTTCGCCTGTTGACGAATCATTTGGTTACCTTTAGAGAGTCGTAGTTACTCTTGTCAATTGTTCCACGTTTTACCACAGTCACATTTTCAAGCTTCCTCTAGCTAGTTCACCTGTAGCGATATGTCATTATCTGTCGCCATAAAGACTTTCACAGTACTCCTGCCAGGAGCTTCTCTAGTTTACCGATGCATTTCGCCAGTTGACGAGGCAGTTGGCTACCTTAAGAGCGTCATAGTTACTCCTGCCAGTATCTCCCCGTTAAACCACAATCACATCTACAACCCTCCTCCGCCCCATTCACCAGAAACGATACGCCATTATTTGTCGACATTATGACTTTCACAGTACTCCTGCTAGGAGCTCCTCCAGTTTGCCGAATTATTTCGCCTGTTGACGAGGCATTTTGCCACCTTAAGAGAGTCATAGTTACTCCTGTCCGTTACTCCCCGTTTTACAACAGCCACACCTACACGCTTACTCTTGCCAGTTCACCTGAAGCGATACGTCATTATCTGTCGAGATAAAGACTATCACAGTACTCCTGCCAGGAGCTTGTCGAGTTTGCCGATGTATTTCACCAGTTGACGATGCATTTGGCTAACTTTAGAGAGTCATAGTTACTCCTGCCAATTGTTCCCCGTTTTACCACAGTCACATTTTGAAGCATACTCTGGCCAGTTCACCTGAAGCGATACGTCATTATCTGTCGACATAAAGACTTTCAAAGTTCTCCTGCCAGGAGCTTCTCGAGTTTGCCGATGTATTTCGCCAATTGACGAGGCATTTGGCTACCTTAAGAGCGTCATAGTTACTCCTGCCAGTGTCTCCCCGTTAGACCACAGTCACATCTACAAGCCTGCTCTGTCCCGTTCACCAGAAGCCATACGCAATTATTTGTCGACATTATGACTTTCACAGTACTCCTGCTATTAGCTCCTCCAGTCTGCCGATATATTTCGCCTGTTGACGAATCATTTGGTTACCTTTAGAGAGTCGTAGTTACTCTTGTCAATTGTTCCACGTTTTACCACAGTCACATTTTCAAGCTTCCTCTAGCTAGTTCACCTGTAGCGATATGTCATTATCTGTCGCCATAAAGACTTTCACAGTACTCCTGCCAGGAGCTTCTCTAGTTTACCAATGCATTTCGCCAGTTGACGAGGCAGTTGGCTACCTTAAGAGCGTCATAGTTACTCCTGCCAGTATCTCCCCGTTAAACCACAATCACATCTACAACCCTCCTCCGCCCCATTCACCAGAAACGATACGCCATTATTTGTCGACATTATGACTTTCACAGTACTCCTGCTAGGAGCTCCTCCAGTTTGCCGAATTATTTCGCCTGTTGACGAGGCATTTTGCCACCTTAAGAGAGTCATAGTTACTCCTGTCCGTTACTCCCCGTTTTACAACAGCCACACCTACACGCTTACTCTTGCCAGTTCACCTGAAGCGATACGTCATTATCTGTCGAGATAAAGACTATCACAGTACTCCTGCCAGGAGCTTGTCGAGTTTGCCGATGTATTTCACCAGTTGACGATGCATTTGGCTAACTTTAGAGAGTCATAGTTACTCCTGCCAATTGTTCCCCGTTTTACCACAGTCACATTTTCAAGCATACTCTGGCCAGTTCACCTGAAGCGATACGTCATTATCTGTCGACATAAAGACTTTCAAAGTTCTCCTGCCAGGAGCTTCTCGAGTTTGCCGATGTATTTCGCCAATTGACGAGGCATTTGGCTACCTTAAGAGCGTCATAGTTACTCCAGCCAGTGTCTCCCCGTTAGACCACAGTCACATCTACAAGCCTGCTCTGTCCCGTTCACCAGAAGCCATACGCAATTATTTGTCGACATTATGACTTTCACAGTACTCCTGCTATTAGCTCCTCCAGTCTGCCGATATATTTCGCCTGTTGACGAATCATTTGGTTACCTTTAGAGAGTCGTAGTTACTCTTGTCAATTGTTCCACGTTTTACCACAGTCACATTTTCAAGCTTCCTCTAGCTAGTTCACCTGTAGCGATATGTCATTATCTGTCGCCATAAAGACTTTCACAGTACTCCTGCCAGGAGCTTCTCTAGTTTACCGATGCATTTCGCCAGTTGACGAGGCAGTTGGCTACCTTAAGAGCGTCATAGTTACTCCTGCCAGTATCTCCCCGTTAAACCACAATCACATCTACAACCCTCCTCCGCCCCATTCACCAGAAACGATACGCCATTATTTGTCGACATTATGACTTTCACAGTACTCCTGCTAGGAGCTCCTCCAGTTTGCCGAATTATTTCGCCTGTTGACGAGGCATTTTGCCACCTTAAGAGAGTCATAGTTACTCCTGTCCGTTACTCCCCGTTTTACAACAGCCACACCTACACGCTTACTCTTGCCAGTTCACCTGAAGCGATACGTCATTATCTGTCGAGATAAAGACTATCACAGTACTCCTGCCAGGAGCTTGTCGAGTTTGCCGATGTATTTCACCAGTTGACGATGCATTTGGCTAACTTTAGAGAGTCATAGTTACTCCTGCCAATTGTTCCCCGTTTTACCACAGTCACATTTTGAAGCATACTCTGGCCAGTTCACCTGAAGCGATACGTCATTATCTGTCGACATAAAGACTTTCAAAGTTCTCCTGCCAGGAGCTTCTCGAGTTTGCCGATGTATTTCGCCAATTGACGAGGCATTTGGCTACCTTAAGAGCGTCATAGTTACTCCTGCCAGTGTCTCCCCGTTAGACCACAGTCACATCTACAAGCCTGCTCTGTCCCGTTCACCAGAAGCCATACGCAATTATTTGTCGACATTATGACTTTCACAGTACTCCTGCTATTAGCTCCTCCAGTCTGCCGATATATTTCGCCTGTTGACGAATCATTTGGTTACCTTTAGAGAGTCGTAGTTACTCTTGTCAATTGTTCCACGTTTTACCACAGTCACATTTTCAAGCTTCCTCTAGCTAGTTCACCTGTAGCGATATGTCATTATCTGTCGCCATAAAGACTTTCACAGTACTCCTGCCAGGAGCTTCTCTAGTTTACCGATGCATTTCGCCAGTTGACGAGGCAGTTGGCTACCTTAAGAGCGTCATAGTTACTCCTGCCAGTATCTCCCCGTTAAACCACAATCACATCTACAACCCTCCTCCGCCCCATTCACCAGAAACGATACGCCATTATTTGTCGACATTATGACTTTCACAGTACTCCTGCTAGGAGCTCCTCCAGTTTGCCGAATTATTTCGCCTGTTGACGAGGCATTTTGCCACCTTAAGAGAGTCATAGTTACTCCTGTCCGTTACTCCCCGTTTTACAACAGCCACACCTACACGCTTACTCTTGCCAGTTCACCTGAAGCGATACGTCATTATCTGTCGAGATAAAGACTATCACAGTACTCCTGCCAGGAGCTTGTCGAGTTTGCCGATGTATTTCACCAGTTGACGATGCATTTGGCTAACTTTAGAGAGTCATAGTTACTCCTGCCAATTGTTCCCCGTTTTACCACAGTCACATTTTGAAGCATACTCTGGCCAGTTCACCTGAAGCGATACGTCATTATCTGTCGACATAAAGACTTTCAAAGTTCTCCTGCCAGGAGCTTCTCGAGTTTGCCGATGTATTTCGCCAATTGACGAGGCATTTGGCTACCTTAAGAGCGTCATAGTTACTCCTGCCAGTGTCTCCCCGTTAGACCACAGTCACATCTACAAGCCTGCTCTGTCCCGTTCACCAGAAGCCATACGCAATTATTTGTCGACATTATGACTTTCACAGTACTCCTGCTATTAGCTCCTCCAGTCTGCCGATATATTTCGCCTGTTGACGAATCATTTGGTTACCTTTAGAGAGTCGTAGTTACTCTTGTCAATTGTTCCACGTTTTACCACAGTCACATTTTCAAGCTTCCTCTAGCTAGTTCACCTGTAGCGATATGTCATTATCTGTCGCCATAAAGACTTTCACAGTACTCCTGCCAGGAGCTTCTCTAGTTTACCAATGCATTTCGCCAGTTGACGAGGCAGTTGGCTACCTTAAGAGCGTCATAGTTACTCCTGCCAGTATCTCCCCGTTAAACCACAATCACATCTACAACCCTCCTCCGCCCCATTCACCAGAAACGATACGCCATTATTTGTCGACATTATGACTTTCACAGTACTCCTGCTAGGAGCTCCTCCAGTTTGCCGAATTATTTCGCCTGTTGACGAGGCATTTTGCCACCTTAAGAGAGTCATAGTTACTCCTGTCCGTTACTCCCCGTTTTACAACAGCCACACCTACACGCTTACTCTTGCCAGTTCACCTGAAGCGATACGTCATTATCTGTCGAGATAAAGACTATCACAGTACTCCTGCCAGGAGCTTGTCGAGTTTGCCGATGTATTTCACCAGTTGACGATGCATTTGGCTAACTTTAGAGAGTCATAGTTACTCCTGCCAATTGTTCCCCGTTTTACCACAGTCACATTTTCAAGCATACTCTGGCCAGTTCACCTGAAGCGATACGTCATTATCTGTCGACATAAAGACTTTCAAAGTTCTCCTGCCAGGAGCTTCTCGAGTTTGCCGATGTATTTCGCCAATTGACGAGGCATTTGGCTACCTTAAGAGCGTCATAGTTACTCCAGCCAGTGTCTCCCCGTTAGACCACAGTCACATCTACAAGCCTGCTCTGTCCCGTTCACCAGAAGCCATACGCAATTATTTGTCGACATTATGACTTTCACAGTACTCCTGCTATTAGCTCCTCCAGTCTGCCGATATATTTCGCCTGTTGACGAATCATTTGGTTACCTTTAGAGAGTCGTAGTTACTCTTGTCAATTGTTCCACGTTTTACCACAGTCACATTTTCAAGCTTCCTCTAGCTAGTTCACCTGTAGCGATATGTCATTATCTGTCGCCATAAAGACTTTCACAGTACTCCTGCCAGGAGCTTCTCTAGTTTACCGATGCATTTCGCCAGTTGACGAGGCAGTTGGCTACCTTAAGAGCGTCATAGTTACTCCTGCCAGTATCTCCCCGTTAAACCACAATCACATCTACAACCCTCCTCCGCCCCATTCACCAGAAACGATACGCCATTATTTGTCGACATTATGACTTTCACAGTACTCCTGCTAGGAGCTCCTCCAGTTTGCCGAATTATTTCGCCTGTTGACGAGGCATTTTGCCACCTTAAGAGAGTCATAGTTACTCCTGTCCGTTACTCCCCGTTTTACAACAGCCACACCTACACGCTTACTCTTGCCAGTTCACCTGAAGCGATACGTCATTATCTGTCGAGATAAAGACTATCACAGTACTCCTGCCAGGAGCTTGTCGAGTTTGCCGATGTATTTCACCAGTTGACGATGCATTTGGCTAACTTTAGAGAGTCATAGTTACTCCTGCCAATTGTTCCCCGTTTTACCACAGTCACATTTTGAAGCATACTCTGGCCAGTTCACCTGAAGCGATACGTCATTATCTGTCGACATAAAGACTTTCAAAGTTCTCCTGCCAGGAGCTTCTCGAGTTTGCCGATGTATTTCGCCAATTGACGAGGCATTTGGCTACCTTAAGAGCGTCATAGTTACTCCTGCCAGTGTCTCCCCGTTAGACCACAGTCACATCTACAAGCCTGCTCTGTCCCGTTCACCAGAAGCCATACGCAATTATTTGTCGACATTATGACTTTCACAGTACTCCTGCTATTAGCTCCTCCAGTCTGCCGATATATTTCGCCTGTTGACGAATCATTTGGTTACCTTTAGAGAGTCGTAGTTACTCTTGTCAATTGTTCCACGTTTTACCACAGTCACATTTTCAAGCTTCCTCTAGCTAGTTCACCTGTAGCGATATGTCATTATCTGTCGCCATAAAGACTTTCACAGTACTCCTGCCAGGAGCTTCTCTAGTTTACCGATGCATTTCGCCAGTTGACGAGGCAGTTGGCTACCTTAAGAGCGTCATAGTTACTCCTGCCAGTATCTCCCCGTTAAACCACAATCACATCTACAACCCTCCTCCGCCCCATTCACCAGAAACGATACGCCATTATTTGTCGACATTATGACTTTCACAGTACTCCTGCTAGGAGCTCCTCCAGTTTGCCGAATTATTTCGCCTGTTGACGAGGCATTTTGCCACCTTAAGAGAGTCATAGTTACTCCTGTCCGTTACTCCCCGTTTTACAACAGCCACACCTACACGCTTACTCTTGCCAGTTCACCTGAAGCGATACGTCATTATCTGTCGAGATAAAGACTATCACAGTACTCCTGCCAGGAGCTTGTCGAGTTTGCCGATGTATTTCACCAGTTGACGATGCATTTGGCTAACTTTAGAGAGTCATAGTTACTCCTGCCAATTGTTCCCCGTTTTACCACAGTCACATTTTGAAGCATACTCTGGCCAGTTCACCTGAAGCGATACGTCATTATCTGTCGACATAAAGACTTTCAAAGTTCTCCTGCCAGGAGCTTCTCGAGTTTGCCGATGTATTTCGCCAATTGACGAGGCATTTGGCTACCTTAAGAGCGTCATAGTTACTCCTGCCAGTGTCTCCCCGTTAGACCACAGTCACATCTACAAGCCTGCTCTGTCCCGTTCACCAGAAGCCATACGCAATTATTTGTCGACATTATGACTTTCACAGTACTCCTGCTATTAGCTCCTCCAGTCTGCCGATATATTTCGCCTGTTGACGAATCATTTGGTTACCTTTAGAGAGTCGTAGTTACTCTTGTCAATTGTTCCACGTTTTACCACAGTCACATTTTCAAGCTTCCTCTAGCTAGTTCACCTGTAGCGATATGTCATTATCTGTCGCCATAAAGACTTTCACAGTACTCCTGCCAGGAGCTTCTCTAGTTTACCGATGCATTTCGCCAGTTGACGAGGCAGTTGGCTACCTTAAGAGCGTCATAGTTACTCCTGCCAGTATCTCCCCGTTAAACCACAATCACATCTACAACCCTCCTCCGCCCCATTCACCAGAAACGATACGCCATTATTTGTCGACATTATGACTTTCACAGTACTCCTGCTAGGAGCTCCTCCAGTTTGCCGAATTATTTCGCCTGTTGACGAGGCATTTTGCCACCTTAAGAGAGTCATAGTTACTCCTGTCCGTTACTCCCCGTTTTACAACAGCCACACCTACACGCTTACTCTTGCCAGTTCACCTGAAGCGATACGTCATTATCTGTCGAGATAAAGACTATCACAGTACTCCTGCCAGGAGCTTGTCGAGTTTGCCGATGTATTTCACCAGTTGACGATGCATTTGGCTAACTTTAGAGAGTCATAGTTACTCCTGCCAATTGTTCCCCGTTTTACCACAGTCACATTTTCAAGCATACTCTGGCCAGTTCACCTGAAGCGATACGTCATTATCTGTCGACATAAAGACTTTCAAAGTTCTCCTGCCAGGAGCTTCTCGAGTTTGCCGATGTATTTCGCCAATTGACGAGGCATTTGGCTACCTTAAGAGCGTCATAGTTACTCCAGCCAGTGTCTCCCCGTTAGACCACAGTCACATCTACAAGCCTGCTCTGTCCCGTTCACCAGAAGCCATACGCAATTATTTGTCGACATTATGACTTTCACAGTACTCCTGCTATTAGCTCCTCCAGTCTGCCGATATATTTCGCCTGTTGACGAATCATTTGGTTACCTTTAGAGAGTCGTAGTTACTCTTGTCAATTGTTCCACGTTTTACCACAGTCACATTTTCAAGCTTCCTCTAGCTAGTTCACCTGTAGCGATATGTCATTATCTGTCGCCATAAAGACTTTCACAGTACTCCTGCCAGGAGCTTCTCTAGTTTACCGATGCATTTCGCCAGTTGACGAGGCAGTTGGCTACCTTAAGAGCGTCATAGTTACTCCTGCCAGTATCTCCCCGTTAAACCACAATCACATCTACAACCCTCCTCCGCCCCATTCACCAGAAACGATACGCCATTATTTGTCGACATTATGACTTTCACAGTACTCCTGCTAGGAGCTCCTCCAGTTTGCCGAATTATTTCGCCTGTTGACGAGGCATTTTGCCACCTTAAGAGAGTCATAGTTACTCCTGTCCGTTACTCCCCGTTTTACAACAGCCACACCTACACGCTTACTCTTGCCAGTTCACCTGAAGCGATACGTCATTATCTGTCGAGATAAAGACTATCACAGTACTCCTGCCAGGAGCTTGTCGAGTTTGCCGATGTATTTCACCAGTTGACGATGCATTTGGCTAACTTTAGAGAGTCATAGTTACTCCTGCCAATTGTTCCCCGTTTTACCACAGTCACATTTTGAAGCATACTCTGGCCAGTTCACCTGAAGCGATACGTCATTATCTGTCGACATAAAGACTTTCAAAGTTCTCCTGCCAGGAGCTTCTCGAGTTTGCCGATGTATTTCGCCAATTGACGAGGCATTTGGCTACCTTAAGAGCGTCATAGTTACTCCTGCCAGTGTCTCCCCGTTAGACCACAGTCACATCTACAAGCCTGCTCTGTCCCGTTCACCAGAAGCCATACGCAATTATTTGTCGACATTATGACTTTCACAGTACTCCTGCTATTAGCTCCTCCAGTCTGCCGATATATTTCGCCTGTTGACGAATCATTTGGTTACCTTTAGAGAGTCGTAGTTACTCTTGTCAATTGTTCCACGTTTTACCACAGTCACATTTTCAAGCTTCCTCTAGCTAGTTCACCTGTAGCGATATGTCATTATCTGTCGCCATAAAGACTTTCACAGTACTCCTGCCAGGAGCTTCTCTAGTTTACCGATGCATTTCGCCAGTTGACGAGGCAGTTGGCTACCTTAAGAGCGTCATAGTTACTCCTGCCAGTATCTCCCCGTTAAACCACAATCACATCTACAACCCTCCTCCGCCCCATTCACCAGAAACGATACGCCATTATTTGTCGACATTATGACTTTCACAGTACTCCTGCTAGGAGCTCCTCCAGTTTGCCGAATTATTTCGCCTGTTGACGAGGCATTTTGCCACCTTAAGAGAGTCATAGTTACTCCTGTCCGTTACTCCCCGTTTTACAACAGCCACACCTACACGCTTACTCTTGCCAGTTCACCTGAAGCGATACGTCATTATCTGTCGAGATAAAGACTATCACAGTACTCCTGCCAGGAGCTTGTCGAGTTTGCCGATGTATTTCACCAGTTGACGATGCATTTGGCTAACTTTAGAGAGTCATAGTTACTCCTGCCAATTGTTCCCCGTTTTACCACAGTCACATTTTGAAGCATACTCTGGCCAGTTCACCTGAAGCGATACGTCATTATCTGTCGACATAAAGACTTTCAAAGTTCTCCTGCCAGGAGCTTCTCGAGTTTGCCGATGTATTTCGCCAATTGACGAGGCATTTGGCTACCTTAAGAGCGTCATAGTTACTCCTGCCAGTGTCTCCCCGTTAGACCACAGTCACATCTACAAGCCTGCTCTGTCCCGTTCACCAGAAGCCATACGCAATTATTTGTCGACATTATGACTTTCACAGTACTCCTGCTATTAGCTCCTCCAGTCTGCCGATATATTTCGCCTGTTGACGAATCATTTGGTTACCTTTAGAGAGTCGTAGTTACTCTTGTCAATTGTTCCACGTTTTACCACAGTCACATTTTCAAGCTTCCTCTAGCTAGTTCACCTGTAGCGATATGTCATTATCTGTCGCCATAAAGACTTTCACAGTACTCCTGCCAGGAGCTTCTCTAGTTTACCGATGCATTTCGCCAGTTGACGAGGCAGTTGGCTACCTTAAGAGCGTCATAGTTACTCCTGCCAGTATCTCCCCGTTAAACCACAATCACATCTACAACCCTCCTCCGCCCCATTCACCAGAAACGATACGCCATTATTTGTCGACATTATGACTTTCACAGTACTCCTGCTAGGAGCTCCTCCAGTTTGCCGAATTATTTCGCCTGTTGACGAGGCATTTTGCCACCTTAAGAGAGTCATAGTTACTCCTGTCCGTTACTCCCCGTTTTACAACAGCCACACCTACACGCTTACTCTTGCCAGTTCACCTGAAGCGATACGTCATTATCTGTCGAGATAAAGACTATCACAGTACTCCTGCCAGGAGCTTGTCGAGTTTGCCGATGTATTTCACCAGTTGACGATGCATTTGGCTAACTTTAGAGAGTCATAGTTACTCCTGCCAATTGTTCCCCGTTTTACCACAGTCACATTTTCAAGCATACTCTGGCCAGTTCACCTGAAGCGATACGTCATTATCTGTCGACATAAAGACTTTCAAAGTTCTCCTGCCAGGAGCTTCTCGAGTTTGCCGATGTATTTCGCCAATTGACGAGGCATTTGGCTACCTTAAGAGCGTCATAGTTACTCCAGCCAGTGTCTCCCCGTTAGACCACAGTCACATCTACAAGCCTGCTCTGTCCCGTTCACCAGAAGCCATACGCAATTATTTGTCGACATTATGACTTTCACAGTACTCCTGCTATTAGCTCCTCCAGTCTGCCGATATATTTCGCCTGTTGACGAATCATTTGGTTACCTTTAGAGAGTCGTAGTTACTCTTGTCAATTGTTCCACGTTTTACCACAGTCACATTTTCAAGCTTCCTCTAGCTAGTTCACCTGTAGCGATATGTCATTATCTGTCGCCATAAAGACTTTCACAGTACTCCTGCCAGGAGCTTCTCTAGTTTACCGATGCATTTCGCCAGTTGACGAGGCAGTTGGCTACCTTAAGAGCGTCATAGTTACACCTGCCAGTATCTCCCCGTTAAACCACAATCACATCTACAACCCTCCTCCGCCCCATTCACCAGAAACGATACGCCATTATTTGTCGACATTATGACTTTCACAGTACTCCTGCTAGGAGCTCCTCCAGTTTGCCGAATTATTTCGCCTGTTGACGAGGCATTTTGCCACCTTAAGAGAGTCATAGTTACTCCTGTCCGTTACTCCCCGTTTTACAACAGCCACACCTACACGCTTACTCTTGCCAGTTCACCTGAAGCGATACGTCATTATCTGTCGAGATAAAGACTATCACAGTACTCCTGCCAGGAGCTTGTCGAGTTTGCCGATGTATTTCACCAGTTGACGATGCATTTGGCTAACTTTAGAGAGTCATAGTTACTCCTGCCAATTGTTCCCCGTTTTACCACAGTCACATTTTGAAGCATACTCTGGCCAGTTCACCTGAAGCGATACGTCATTATCTGTCGACATAAAGACTTTCAAAGTTCTCCTGCCAGGAGCTTCTCGAGTTTGCCGATGTATTTCGCCAATTGACGAGGCATTTGGCTACCTTAAGAGCGTCATAGTTACTCCTGCCAGTGTCTCCCCGTTAGACCACAGTCACATCTACAAGCCTGCTCTGTCCCGTTCACCAGAAGCCATACGCAATTATTTGTCGACATTATGACTTTCACAGTACTCCTGCTATTAGCTCCTCCAGTCTGCCGATATATTTCGCCTGTTGACGAATCATTTGGTTACCTTTAGAGAGTCGTAGTTACTCTTGTCAATTGTTCCACGTTTTACCACAGTCACATTTTCAAGCTTCCTCTAGCTAGTTCACCTGTAGCGATATGTCATTATCTGTCGCCATAAAGACTTTCACAGTACTCCTGCCAGGAGCTTCTCTAGTTTACCGATGCATTTCGCCAGTTGACGAGGCAGTTGGCTACCTTAAGAGCGTCATAGTTACTCCTGCCAGTATCTCCCCGTTAAACCACAATCACATCTACAACCCTCCTCCGCCCCATTCACCAGAAACGATACGCCATTATTTGTCGACATTATGACTTTCACAGTACTCCTGCTAGGAGCTCCTCCAGTTTGCCGAATTATTTCGCCTGTTGACGAGGCATTTTGCCACCTTAAGAGAGTCATAGTTACTCCTGTCCGTTACTCCCCGTTTTACAACAGCCACACCTACACGCTTACTCTTGCCAGTTCACCTGAAGCGATACGTCATTATCTGTCGAGATAAAGACTATCACAGTACTCCTGCCAGGAGCTTGTCGAGTTTGCCGATGTATTTCACCAGTTGACGATGCATTTGGCTAACTTTAGAGAGTCATAGTTACTCCTGCCAATTGTTCCCCGTTTTACCACAGTCACATTTTGAAGCATACTCTGGCCAGTTCACCTGAAGCGATACGTCATTATCTGTCGACATAAAGACTTTCAAAGTTCTCCTGCCAGGAGCTTCTCGAGTTTGCCGATGTATTTCGCCAATTGACGAGGCATTTGGCTACCTTAAGAGCGTCATAGTTACTCCTGCCAGTGTCTCCCCGTTAGACCACAGTCACATCTACAAGCCTGCTCTGTCCCGTTCACCAGAAGCCATACGCAATTATTTGTCGACATTATGACTTTCACAGTACTCCTGCTATTAGCTCCTCCAGTCTGCCGATATATTTCGCCTGTTGACGAATCATTTGGTTACCTTTAGAGAGTCGTAGTTACTCTTGTCAATTGTTCCACGTTTTACCACAGTCACATTTTCAAGCTTCCTCTAGCTAGTTCACCTGTAGCGATATGTCATTATCTGTCGCCATAAAGACTTTCACAGTACTCCTGCCAGGAGCTTCTCTAGTTTACCGATGCATTTCGCCAGTTGACGAGGCAGTTGGCTACCTTAAGAGCGTCATAGTTACTCCTGCCAGTATCTCCCCGTTAAACCACAATCACATCTACAACCCTCCTCCGCCCCATTCACCAGAAACGATACGCCATTATTTGTCGACATTATGACTTTCACAGTACTCCTGCTAGGAGCTCCTCCAGTTTGCCGAATTATTTCGCCTGTTGACGAGGCATTTTGCCACCTTAAGAGAGTCATAGTTACTCCTGTCCGTTACTCCCCGTTTTACAACAGCCACACCTACACGCTTACTCTTGCCAGTTCACCTGAAGCGATACGTCATTATCTGTCGAGATAAAGACTATCACAGTACTCCTGCCAGGAGCTTGTCGAGTTTGCCGATGTATTTCACCAGTTGACGATGCATTTGGCTAACTTTAGAGAGTCATAGTTACTCCTGCCAATTGTTCCCCGTTTTACCACAGTCACATTTTCAAGCATACTCTGGCCAGTTCACCTGAAGCGATACGTCATTATCTGTCGACATAAAGACTTTCAAAGTTCTCCTGCCAGGAGCTTCTCGAGTTTGCCGATGTATTTCGCCAATTGACGAGGCATTTGGCTACCTTAAGAGCGTCATAGTTACTCCAGCCAGTGTCTCCCCGTTAGACCACAGTCACATCTACAAGCCTGCTCTGTCCCGTTCACCAGAAGCCATACGCAATTATTTGTCGACATTATGACTTTCACAGTACTCCTGCTATTAGCTCCTCCAGTCTGCCGATATATTTCGCCTGTTGACGAATCATTTGGTTACCTTTAGAGAGTCGTAGTTACTCTTGTCAATTGTTCCACGTTTTACCACAGTCACATTTTCAAGCTTCCTCTAGCTAGTTCACCTGTAGCGATATGTCATTATCTGTCGCCATAAAGACTTTCACAGTACTCCTGCCAGGAGCTTCTCTAGTTTACCGATGCATTTCGCCAGTTGACGAGGCAGTTGGCTACCTTAAGAGCGTCATAGTTACTCCTGCCAGTATCTCCCCGTTAAACCACAATCACATCTACAACCCTCCTCCGCCCCATTCACCAGAAACGATACGCCATTATTTGTCGACATTATGACTTTCACAGTACTCCTGCTAGGAGCTCCTCCAGTTTGCCGAATTATTTCGCCTGTTGACGAGGCATTTTGCCACCTTAAGAGAGTCATAGTTACTCCTGTCCGTTACTCCCCGTTTTACAACAGCCACACCTACACGCTTACTCTTGCCAGTTCACCTGAAGCGATACGTCATTATCTGTCGAGATAAAGACTATCACAGTACTCCTGCCAGGAGCTTGTCGAGTTTGCCGATGTATTTCACCAGTTGACGATGCATTTGGCTAACTTTAGAGAGTCATAGTTACTCCTGCCAATTGTTCCCCGTTTTACCACAGTCACATTTTGAAGCATACTCTGGCCAGTTCACCTGAAGCGATACGTCATTATCTGTCGACATAAAGACTTTCAAAGTTCTCCTGCCAGGAGCTTCTCGAGTTTGCCGATGTATTTCGCCAATTGACGAGGCATTTGGCTACCTTAAGAGCGTCATAGTTACTCCTGCCAGTGTCTCCCCGTTAGACCACAGTCACATCTACAAGCCTGCTCTGTCCCGTTCACCAGAAGCCATACGCAATTATTTGTCGACATTATGACTTTCACAGTACTCCTGCTATTAGCTCCTCCAGTCTGCCGATATATTTCGCCTGTTGACGAATCATTTGGTTACCTTTAGAGAGTCGTAGTTACTCTTGTCAATTGTTCCACGTTTTACCACAGTCACATTTTCAAGCTTCCTCTAGCTAGTTCACCTGTAGCGATATGTCATTATCTGTCGCCATAAAGACTTTCACAGTACTCCTGCCAGGAGCTTCTCTAGTTTACCGATGCATTTCGCCAGTTGACGAGGCAGTTGGCTACCTTAAGAGCGTCATAGTTACTCCTGCCAGTATCTCCCCGTTAAACCACAATCACATCTACAACCCTCCTCCGCCCCATTCACCAGAAACGATACGCCATTATTTGTCGACATTATGACTTTCACAGTACTCCTGCTAGGAGCTCCTCCAGTTTGCCGAATTATTTCGCCTGTTGACGAGGCATTTTGCCACCTTAAGAGAGTCATAGTTACTCCTGTCCGTTACTCCCCGTTTTACAACAGCCACACCTACACGCTTACTCTTGCCAGTTCACCTGAAGCGATACGTCATTATCTGTCGAGATAAAGACTATCACAGTACTCCTGCCAGGAGCTTGTCGAGTTTGCCGATGTATTTCACCAGTTGACGATGCATTTGGCTAACTTTAGAGAGTCATAGTTACTCCTGCCAATTGTTCCCCGTTTTACCACAGTCACATTTTGAAGCATACTCTGGCCAGTTCACCTGAAGCGATACGTCATTATCTGTCGACATAAAGACTTTCAAAGTTCTCCTGCCAGGAGCTTCTCGAGTTTGCCGATGTATTTCGCCAATTGACGAGGCATTTGGCTACCTTAAGAGCGTCATAGTTACTCCTGCCAGTGTCTCCCCGTTAGACCACAGTCACATCTACAAGCCTGCTCTGTCCCGTTCACCAGAAGCCATACGCAATTATTTGTCGACATTATGACTTTCACAGTACTCCTGCTATTAGCTCCTCCAGTCTGCCGATATATTTCGCCTGTTGACGAATCATTTGGTTACCTTTAGAGAGTCGTAGTTACTCTTGTCAATTGTTCCACGTTTTACCACAGTCACATTTTCAAGCTTCCTCTAGCTAGTTCACCTGTAGCGATATGTCATTATCTGTCGCCATAAAGACTTTCACAGTACTCCTGCCAGGAGCTTCTCTAGTTTACCGATGCATTTCGCCAGTTGACGAGGCAGTTGGCTACCTTAAGAGCGTCATAGTTACTCCTGCCAGTATCTCCCCGTTAAACCACAATCACATCTACAACCCTCCTCCGCCCCATTCACCAGAAACGATACGCCATTATTTGTCGACATTATGACTTTCACAGTACTCCTGCTAGGAGCTCCTCCAGTTTGCCGAATTATTTCGCCTGTTGACGAGGCATTTTGCCACCTTAAGAGAGTCATAGTTACTCCTGTCCGTTACTCCCCGTTTTACAACAGCCACACCTACACGCTTACTCTTGCCAGTTCACCTGAAGCGATACGTCATTATCTGTCGAGATAAAGACTATCACAGTACTCCTGCCAGGAGCTTGTCGAGTTTGCCGATGTATTTCACCAGTTGACGATGCATTTGGCTAACTTTAGAGAGTCATAGTTACTCCTGCCAATTGTTCCCCGTTTTACCACAGTCACATTTTCAAGCATACTCTGGCCAGTTCACCTGAAGCGATACGTCATTATCTGTCGACATAAAGACTTTCAAAGTTCTCCTGCCAGGAGCTTCTCGAGTTTGCCGATGTATTTCGCCAATTGACGAGGCATTTGGCTACCTTAAGAGCGTCATAGTTACTCCAGCCAGTGTCTCCCCGTTAGACCACAGTCACATCTACAAGCCTGCTCTGTCCCGTTCACCAGAAGCCATACGCAATTATTTGTCGACATTATGACTTTCACAGTACTCCTGCTATTAGCTCCTCCAGTCTGCCGATATATTTCGCCTGTTGACGAATCATTTGGTTACCTTTAGAGAGTCGTAGTTACTCTTGTCAATTGTTCCACGTTTTACCACAGTCACATTTTCAAGCTTCCTCTAGCTAGTTCACCTGTAGCGATATGTCATTATCTGTCGCCATAAAGACTTTCACAGTACTCCTGCCAGGAGCTTCTCTAGTTTACCGATGCATTTCGCCAGTTGACGAGGCAGTTGGCTACCTTAAGAGCGTCATAGTTACTCCTGCCAGTATCTCCCCGTTAAACCACAATCACATCTACAACCCTCCTCCGCCCCATTCACCAGAAACGATACGCCATTATTTGTCGACATTATGACTTTCACAGTACTCCTGCTAGGAGCTCCTCCAGTTTGCCGAATTATTTCGCCTGTTGACGAGGCATTTTGCCACCTTAAGAGAGTCATAGTTACTCCTGTCCGTTACTCCCCGTTTTACAACAGCCACACCTACACGCTTACTCTTGCCAGTTCACCTGAAGCGATACGTCATTATCTGTCGAGATAAAGACTATCACAGTACTCCTGCCAGGAGCTTGTCGAGTTTGCCGATGTATTTCACCAGTTGACGATGCATTTGGCTAACTTTAGAGAGTCATAGTTACTCCTGCCAATTGTTCCCCGTTTTACCACAGTCACATTTTGAAGCATACTCTGGCCAGTTCACCTGAAGCGATACGTCATTATCTGTCGACATAAAGACTTTCAAAGTTCTCCTGCCAGGAGCTTCTCGAGTTTGCCGATGTATTTCGCCAATTGACGAGGCATTTGGCTACCTTAAGAGCGTCATAGTTACTCCTGCCAGTGTCTCCCCGTTAGACCACAGTCACATCTACAAGCCTGCTCTGTCCCGTTCACCAGAAGCCATACGCAATTATTTGTCGACATTATGACTTTCACAGTACTCCTGCTATTAGCTCCTCCAGTCTGCCGATATATTTCGCCTGTTGACGAATCATTTGGTTACCTTTAGAGAGTCGTAGTTACTCTTGTCAATTGTTCCACGTTTTACCACAGTCACATTTTCAAGCTTCCTCTAGCTAGTTCACCTGTAGCGATATGTCATTATCTGTCGCCATAAAGACTTTCACAGTACTCCTGCCAGGAGCTTCTCTAGTTTACCGATGCATTTCGCCAGTTGACGAGGCAGTTGGCTACCTTAAGAGCGTCATAGTTACTCCTGCCAGTATCTCCCCGTTAAACCACAATCACATCTACAACCCTCCTCCGCCCCATTCACCAGAAACGATACGCCATTATTTGTCGACATTATGACTTTCACAGTACTCCTGCTAGGAGCTCCTCCAGTTTGCCGAATTATTTCGCCTGTTGACGAGGCATTTTGCCACCTTAAGAGAGTCATAGTTACTCCTGTCCGTTACTCCCCGTTTTACAACAGCCACACCTACACGCTTACTCTTGCCAGTTCACCTGAAGCGATACGTCATTATCTGTCGAGATAAAGACTATCACAGTACTCCTGCCAGGAGCTTGTCGAGTTTGCCGATGTATTTCACCAGTTGACGATGCATTTGGCTAACTTTAGAGAGTCATAGTTACTCCTGCCAATTGTTCCCCGTTTTACCACAGTCACATTTTGAAGCATACTCTGGCCAGTTCACCTGAAGCGATACGTCATTATCTGTCGACATAAAGACTTTCAAAGTTCTCCTGCCAGGAGCTTCTCGAGTTTGCCGATGTATTTCGCCAATTGACGAGGCATTTGGCTACCTTAAGAGCGTCATAGTTACTCCTGCCAGTGTCTCCCCGTTAGACCACAGTCACATCTACAAGCCTGCTCTGTCCCGTTCACCAGAAGCCATACGCAATTATTTGTCGACATTATGACTTTCACAGTACTCCTGCTATTAGCTCCTCCAGTCTGCCGATATATTTCGCCTGTTGACGAATCATTTGGTTACCTTTAGAGAGTCGTAGTTACTCTTGTCAATTGTTCCACGTTTTACCACAGTCACATTTTCAAGCTTCCTCTAGCTAGTTCACCTGTAGCGATATGTCATTATCTGTCGCCATAAAGACTTTCACAGTACTCCTGCCAGGAGCTTCTCTAGTTTACCGATGCATTTCGCCAGTTGACGAGGCAGTTGGCTACCTTAAGAGCGTCATAGTTACTCCTGCCAGTATCTCCCCGTTAAACCACAATCACATCTACAACCCTCCTCCGCCCCATTCACCAGAAACGATACGCCATTATTTGTCGACATTATGACTTTCACAGTACTCCTGCTAGGAGCTCCTCCAGTTTGCCGAATTATTTCGCCTGTTGACGAGGCATTTTGCCACCTTAAGAGAGTCATAGTTACTCCTGTCCGTTACTCCCCGTTTTACAACAGCCACACCTACACGCTTACTCTTGCCAGTTCACCTGAAGCGATACGTCATTATCTGTCGAGATAAAGACTATCACAGTACTCCTGCCAGGAGCTTGTCGAGTTTGCCGATGTATTTCACCAGTTGACGATGCATTTGGCTAACTTTAGAGAGTCATAGTTACTCCTGCCAATTGTTCCCCGTTTTACCACAGTCACATTTTGAAGCATACTCTGGCCAGTTCACCTGAAGCGATACGTCATTATCTGTCGACATAAAGACTTTCAAAGTTCTCCTGCCAGGAGCTTCTCGAGTTTGCCGATGTATTTCGCCAATTGACGAGGCATTTGGCTACCTTAAGAGCGTCATAGTTACTCCAGCCAGTGTCTCCCCGTTAGACCACAGTCACATCTACAAGCCTGCTCTGTCCCGTTCACCAGAAGCCATACGCAATTATTTGTCGACATTATGACTTTCACAGTACTCCTGCTATTAGCTCCTCCAGTCTGCCGATATATTTCGCCTGTTGACGAATCATTTGGTTACCTTTAGAGAGTCGTAGTTACTCTTGTCAATTGTTCCACGTTTTACCACAGTCACATTTTCAAGCTTCCTCTAGCTAGTTCACCTGTAGCGATATGTCATTATCTGTCGCCATAAAGACTTTCACAGTACTCCTGCCAGGAGCTTCTCTAGTTTACCGATGCATTTCGCCAGTTGACGAGGCAGTTGGCTACCTTAAGAGCGTCATAGTTACTCCTGCCAGTATCTCCCCGTTAAACCACAATCACATCTACAACCCTCCTCCGCCCCATTCACCAGAAACGATACGCCATTATTTGTCGACATTATGACTTTCACAGTACTCCTGCTAGGAGCTCCTCCAGTTTGCCGAATTATTTCGCCTGTTGACGAGGCATTTTGCCACCTTAAGAGAGTCATAGTTACTCCTGTCCGTTACTCCCCGTTTTACAACAGCCACACCTACACGCTTACTCTTGCCAGTTCACCTGAAGCGATACGTCATTATCTGTCGAGATAAAGACTATCACAGTACTCCTGCCAGGAGCTTGTCGAGTTTGCCGATGTATTTCACCAGTTGACGATGCATTTGGCTAACTTTAGAGAGTCATAGTTACTCCTGCCAATTGTTCCCCGTTTTACCACAGTCACATTTTGAAGCATACTCTGGCCAGTTCACCTGAAGCGATACGTCATTATCTGTCGACATAAAGACTTTCAAAGTTCTCCTGCCAGGAGCTTCTCGAGTTTGCCGATGTATTTCGCCAATTGACGAGGCATTTGGCTACCTTAAGAGCGTCATAGTTACTCCAGCCAGTGTCTCCCCGTTAGACCACAGTCACATCTACAAGCCTGCTCTGTCCCGTTCACCAGAAGCCATACGCAATTATTTGTCGACATTATGACTTTCACAGTACTCCTGCTATTAGCTCCTCCAGTCTGCCGATATATTTCGCCTGTTGACGAATCATTTGGTTACCTTTAGAGAGTCGTAGTTACTCTTGTCAATTGTTCCACGTTTTACCACAGTCACATTTTCAAGCTTCCTCTAGCTAGTTCACCTGTAGCGATATGTCATTATCTGTCGCCATAAAGACTTTCACAGTACTCCTGCCAGGAGCTTCTCTAGTTTACCGATGCATTTCGCCAGTTGACGAGGCAGTTGGCTACCTTAAGAGCGTCATAGTTACTCCTGCCAGTATCTCCCCGTTAAACCACAATCACATCTACAACCCTCCTCCGCCCCATTCACCAGAAACGATACGCCATTATTTGTCGACATTATGACTTTCACAGTACTCCTGCTAGGAGCTCCTCCAGTTTGCCGAATTATTTCGCCTGTTGACGAGGCATTTTGCCACCTTAAGAGAGTCATAGTTACTCCTGTCCGTTACTCCCCGTTTTACAACAGCCACACCTACACGCTTACTCTTGCCAGTTCACCTGAAGCGATACGTCATTATCTGTCGAGATAAAGACTATCACAGTACTCCTGCCAGGAGCTTGTCGAGTTTGCCGATGTATTTCACCAGTTGACGATGCATTTGGCTAACTTTAGAGAGTCATAGTTACTCCTGCCAATTGTTCCCCGTTTTACCACAGTCACATTTTGAAGCATACTCTGGCCAGTTCACCTGAAGCGATACGTCATTATCTGTCGACATAAAGACTTTCAAAGTTCTCCTGCCAGGAGCTTCTCGAGTTTGCCGATGTATTTCGCCAATTGACGAGGCATTTGGCTACCTTAAGAGCGTCATAGTTACTCCTGCCAGTGTCTCCCCGTTAGACCACAGTCACATCTACAAGCCTGCTCTGTCCCGTTCACCAGAAGCCATACGCAATTATTTGTCGACATTATGACTTTCACAGTACTCCTGCTATTAGCTCCTCCAGTCTGCCGATATATTTCGCCTGTTGACGAATCATTTGGTTACCTTTAGAGAGTCGTAGTTACTCTTGTCAATTGTTCCACGTTTTACCACAGTCACATTTTCAAGCTTCCTCTAGCTAGTTCACCTGTAGCGATATGTCATTATCTGTCGCCATAAAGACTTTCACAGTACTCCTGCCAGGAGCTTCTCTAGTTTACCAATGCATTTCGCCAGTTGACGAGGCAGTTGGCTACCTTAAGAGCGTCATAGTTACTCCTGCCAGTATCTCCCCGTTAAACCACAATCACATCTACAACCCTCCTCCGCCCCATTCACCAGAAACGATACGCCATTATTTGTCGACATTATGACTTTCACAGTACTCCTGCTAGGAGCTCCTCCAGTTTGCCGAATTATTTCGCCTGTTGACGAGGCATTTTGCCACCTTAAGAGAGTCATAGTTACTCCTGTCCGTTACTCCCCGTTTTACAACAGCCACACCTACACGCTTACTCTTGCCAGTTCACCTGAAGCGATACGTCATTATCTGTCGAGATAAAGACTATCACAGTACTCCTGCCAGGAGCTTGTCGAGTTTGCCGATGTATTTCACCAGTTGACGATGCATTTGGCTAACTTTAGAGAGTCATAGTTACTCCTGCCAATTGTTCCCCGTTTTACCACAGTCACATTTTCAAGCATACTCTGGCCAGTTCACCTGAAGCGATACGTCATTATCTGTCGACATAAAGACTTTCAAAGTTCTCCTGCCAGGAGCTTCTCGAGTTTGCCGATGTATTTCGCCAATTGACGAGGCATTTGGCTACCTTAAGAGCGTCATAGTTACTCCAGCCAGTGTCTCCCCGTTAGACCACAGTCACATCTACAAGCCTGCTCTGTCCCGTTCACCAGAAGCCATACGCAATTATTTGTCGACATTATGACTTTCACAGTACTCCTGCTATTAGCTCCTCCAGTCTGCCGATATATTTCGCCTGTTGACGAATCATTTGGTTACCTTTAGAGAGTCGTAGTTACTCTTGTCAATTGTTCCACGTTTTACCACAGTCACATTTTCAAGCTTCCTCTAGCTAGTTCACCTGTAGCGATATGTCATTATCTGTCGCCATAAAGACTTTCACAGTACTCCTGCCAGGAGCTTCTCTAGTTTACCGATGCATTTCGCCAGTTGACGAGGCAGTTGGCTAC